>NC_133492.1:16083952-16091448 GCF_025370935.1 Choristoneura fumiferana
AGCGTCTTTGCCGCAATCACCACATTAGCACCATCTTTAGCTGCCTTGAGGGCAATAGCCTTCCCAATACCACGGGAAGCGCCCGTAATAAACAACGTGCGCCCTGCTAGTTTACTAAAAATTAAAATAATTCATAAAAAGAAAGTGGAATGCCAACGTCAATACAAAATGTTTCGTCAAGTTTACTCACCCTGTGTTCGCTACTAAACTCATATTGTATGCTTCGCCTTGGTTCTTTGCAGACTAAATTTATTTTCAAGTTATAATTTATATGGCAGAGCTTACTGATAATACTATAAAACGGGACAAATTATCGTCTCTGCCGCAACAGCCCCGTTTCGTTTTTTTTTTTTTTTTTTTTTTTGTTACTGGACTTGGGCTTAGTGTTGCCCTTAGCCATTTTCAAGTTAGGGAAATTGGACGCGGGAAAGGGGTAGTTTGGTAGACGGAATTTGGAATATAGAAGGTCAGGGTAGGTAGAACACAAAGGCAAAATAAATTACATAAATTTGTAAATACTATACTTTAATATCATTTTTAGAAATAAAGGATGCAATTATATTATATATATTGGGAAAGGTGAGCAAGGAAAATATGCTTGTAGGTAGAGGTATATTGTGGGATACTAATGATTCCAAAAACGAAGTTCTGTCATATAATGGACAGGATAGAAAGATGTGATTTAGGTCAGCCACCGCGGCTCCACATTCACATGCTTCACTATTGATTATGTTGAATCTAAACAGATGAGAAGGGGCGCACGTATGGCCCAGTCTCATCCGAGTCAATATGGATGTTTCTCTTCTGCCTAATTTTGAATTATAAAACCATGGTCTCAGTGGAATTTTTTGTTGTAAATTATAATAATAATTTCCGGTCTCTAGAGAACTCCAAAACCAAAAGAACTCCCAGGAGTTCCGTAAATACCTTTTAGGAAGGGCTAGGAGATCATGGGTGTAATTTTTATAGGGGAAAAGATCCCCGGAATGAACGGCCTCGAGAGCCAGATTGTCAGCTTTCTCATTTCCATAAATCCCAGAATGACTTGGCACCCAGACAAACTGAATCTCGAGACCTTTGATACTGCACTCGTGTAACAGAGCTCTAATATCAAAAAATATGGGATATATATTTTTTAGTTTAAATGGAGGATGTAGTAATGCTTGTAAGCTACTTTTTGAGTCTGAAAAAATTACGGATTTTCCTAATTTCATCAAATGAATATATTCAATAGCTTTGAAAAGCCCATAAGCTTCACCAGTAAAAACTGAGGATTCTGGGGGAAGTTTAATTTTTTGCACAATATTGAACTGGTGGTGATACACTCCAACTCCCACACAGCTAGATAATGTAGGTTTGGATGCATCTGTGTATATATAATGCCATCCAGACCAACGGACATCAAGGAAATGGTTGAATAATGACTTTGCACTTGAAGTATTCTTTATAAGACCCAAATCAAGAAATACCGCTGGCTTAAGTAATAAAACTTCAAATTTAACACTATATAAAGGAGAGTTGTGTATCGATGGGTAGAACTTGACAGAGGTAGAAATTTTAAGTAACTGTTGATGATAAAAGGAGGACTCTTATTGCGCCAGTGTGAAGATGTTTCTATTTCTTTTTGAAGAGAAGATAATTTAGGTATAATGGGATGATTTGAGAATTGCATGGAACGGAAAATAAACCTATCTGCTAGGAATTGCTGTCGTAAATGTAACGGTGGATCGACACATTCCACCTGCATCGCATTAACAGGGCTAGTTTTCATGGCTCCCAGTATTATTCTTAATGCCTTGTTTTGGATTTTATTAAGAATTTCAAATGCGGTATCTGTACCTGGACGAAGCAAAAAAGACCCGTAATCCAATACACTTCTAATGACAGCATTGTACACTAGTTTTAGGTAAAATGGATGACTACCCCACCAAACTCCAGCCAGACATCTTAAAATATTTAGAGACCGTTCACATCTAATCTTTACATATGTGCAATGAGCTTTGGCCGAGAGTCTACTGTCAAAAACTACACCTAAATATTTAGCTTCGTTGTTAAGTGGAATAAATGCACCATCATAAACTAGATTCAAATCACACTTCCTTGTTCTGGTTGAGAATAAGACCGCTGTTGTTTAGTGATTGATAGCTCCAGACCATTTGTATCTAAGTAGCACTTCAGTTGCTTAAGATTGGTATTTAATACTGCGCAAGCGTCACTGACACTGCTATCTGCACAGTACAGTACCAAATCATCATCAGCGTATTGTATGGATAATACAGGGTTTACTAGAATAGACGGAAAATCATGAGTATATACATTAAAGAGTAATGGGCTTAAAACGGAACCTTGTGGTAAACCTTTCCAAACAGTTCTGTATAAAGTATCAGAATCTAAGACTAATTTTATAATCCTTTCGTGAAACATTGCTGAAATTATATTAATGAGGCGTGTCGGAACACCCAATTTTACCAATTTATTTATAAGTATCTCTATATTTA
The DNA here is from genome assembly GCF_025370935.1 of Choristoneura fumiferana. Lineage (NCBI taxonomy): Eukaryota > Metazoa > Arthropoda > Insecta > Lepidoptera > Tortricidae > Choristoneura > Choristoneura fumiferana. Next base: position 16,086,451 of record NC_133492.1, read on the forward strand.
CATTGTCATATGCCGAATTTATGTCCAGAAAACATGCTACTACCGATTTATTCTGAGAAAAAGCTAATAATATATCCGAAACCAGTAAACCAACGCAATCTGATGTGCTTTTATTTTTGCGGAAACCGAATTGGTTGTCCGGTAGAGTTTTTTTTGTTTCAAATAACCACTCTAGGCGGTTTTTAACCATATGTTCCAATATTTTAAGTAAAACGGTCGATAAAGCTATTGGCCGGAGTGAATTATGATCATTCCGGGGTTTATTTGGTTTAGGTAATGGCAACACCAACTGTGTTTTCCATTCTGGAGGAATATTGCCTGAAATGAAAATGAAGTTAAGAAGGCTTAAGTAATAGGTTAGGATTTGGTCGCTGGAATTTGCTAAAAATGAATACGGAATGCCATCGCATCCCGGTGCAGAGTCAATTACATACGATAGTACACTTTTCAGCTCAGATAGTGAAAATAGACTGTTTAAATGTTGGCTATCGCTGTCGCAAGAAACTGACTCTATTTTCAATGGGATTGTTGTGACAAATGGAGGAGCGAGTTTATCTAAGAATTTTTCAACTACTGAAGGCTCTATTTTAGTTGCAGTGTTATCAACAAAAGCCCCTCTAAACATCCTTATTTTCCTCCAGATTTCAGAGGTGTGTGTATTAGGAGATAGGGAAGCGCAAAAATTTCTCCAGCTATCTACTTTCTTTTTCTTCAAAAGCTTTTTAGTTTCTTTTATTATGGTCACTAAATCGTTGTAGTTTTCCTCGTTCATGTTAGCCCTATATCTTAACTCCATTTCTTTTCGCCTTTTTACAGCTGTACTGCATTCAGAATCCCACCATGGTGGACAGGGAATCCTAGCACCAGAAGATTTTTTAACTGGGAAAACTTCAGTTGCTGCTTCAGTCAGTAATTTGGCAAATGCATTGGAGGATTCTATAATTTGGCTAGGATGTCTTAAATCTGGCAAGATACTGAATTTATCGTCCAATTGTTTTTTAAAATCATCCCATTTATTTTTAATTATTACATGCTTTAACATAGAAGTCCTTTTTAAGAACGGTTTATTTTTGAAAGGGAATGAAACTATCACTGGAAAATGGTCACTGCCATAGGTACATGGAAGTACATCCCAAGACAATGTACTGGCGATTGAGGAACTACTTATTGATAAATCAATAGCACTTGTATTTTCATGTGGAGCTGTTTGGCGTGTGGGTGCACCAGTGTTCAGTATGCAGAGATTAAGAGAATCAACAATGTCTAAAATTTCATCACCAAAGTCACTTGAATCGCTACATCCCCATGCTTGATGATGACAATTAAAATCTCCTAGGATGACAAGAGGAGAAGGAAGTGAAACTAAGATGGATTTTATTTCCCTAAGTATAACTAATGATGGATGAGGAATATACAATGAAACTATACAGATATTATTTACAATTGCAGCAATTATAGAGAAATTGCTGCTATGGGATGGTATTGGATGATATGTAAAATGAAATGAATTTTTACAAGAATAGCTACACCGCCATGTCCGTCTGACCTATCTTCACGGAGGCATGCATAGCCAGGAATTTGAAACATGAGTCTGCTCTGAGCCATGTTTCACTTAATGCTATAAGAAAAGGATTTAGTTTATTTATTAAATATAGTAAATCTGATTTTTATTCTTTATGCTGCGACAGTTCCACTGCAGAATGTGGCTGCTGTTGGCCATTATTGACATTTATAATATTTGAAATAAAACTAATTATATCTGCAACGTTGTTCGGTATTATGTTTGAAGAAGATAGTAATTTGATAAGCTCAAGGATGAGCTCACTAATGGAGGGTTGGTTGTTGTTGGGTTTTTCTTTCTGAATGGCAGTACCATTGCCAGATGTAGAAGGCATATCATATTCTTTAATGAGATCATTATGAGCACTTTTATCATAACCTTTTTGATATTGAGGTTTATCTCGAGGCTTGAGAAAAACTGTTTTTTTGTATGAATATGATGATGTTGGGTGTGTTAGTCTGATGATTGGGCTGTTTAATTTGAGACTGATTAATTTGATGTGGTGGAGGAGATAATAGAACATCTGCATAAGGTTTGCTGACTGGATGATGCAGCTTTGATGCCTCAGCGTAAGACAAACAACTTTGTGCCATAGATAATTTAATATTTTTTTGTCTTTCAAATTCTGGACACTGTTTACTTATTGCAAAATGGTGTCCAGTACATAAAAAGCAAGAAACACAGTCCTCCTCAACATCACATGTAGACCCAGAGTGACCCTGGCCACACTTGTAGCAGCATGGTTTGGATCGGCATTGTGTTTTTGTGTGACCATATCGGCAACAATTGTAACATTGGATTGTTGGAAATATGTACAGATCTACGGGTAGAGCATTATAACAGATGAATATTCTTTTAGGCAAAACTTGACCATCAAATGTTAACACCACTGTTTGGGATGGTTTCCAAACTGCTGAACCATCTACTATTGTTTTGTAATTCAGTCTTCTTGCTTTAATTACTTTTCCTGTACCTAAAGGTACAGAAACGTTCAACAGGATCTCCTCTAGGGACCACTCAGCCGGAACACCCTTAACTATTCCCATTCTCATTACACTGAAGGATGGGATAAAAGCTTTATATTTATTATCAGTGAGGGTTTTATCATTCAAAAATTTGTTAGCATCGTCAAGATGAGAAAATGACAATGTGACTCTATTCCTCCCAATTCTTTTCACACTACCATTAATGATGTTCTTAAATGACTTTTTCTTTAAGAAATTTCCAAAGGAAATGGGATGAATAGAGGTACCGTCATTCGGTGCATCTTGCATTCTTTGTACATGCACTACAAATGGTGAGCAATCAGTATTTACATAAACTTTTCTGAATGTGTCTGTGGGCTGAGGTGGAGATGGAGAGTTCATATTTGTGGTAGAGTTGTTAATAGTTGTTGTAGGTATTGGTTGAATATCAACTTTGTTTACAGAATCATTAGTGCAATTACAATCATTTTCAGTCAAAATATAGTCCGGATTTTATTTTTTATTTCTGCGCCTTTTTTTATTGCAATGGCGGCATATTTTCCTTGACGGGCAAACTCGTTTTCTATTTTTATCCGATGTTACGGAACTATCTGTATGGTCAGTATCCATACCGTTATCTGGTTCTGGTTTATTAATTGAACTAATAGTTACGGTGTGATGAACCTGGGGGACACCGCCCCCAGGGTCATCGGGCTCCTCCATCGAAATATATTAAAAAACTTACCAAAAAAGAAGAAATGTACACAAATAAAGGTATTTACAATAAATAATTAAAAATATACACCGTATTTACACTACGCTGACCACTAATTAATATAAAAAATTAAGAGCTAGAAAAAACACGCGCGCTCAGTTCGAGATTCCCGCCCTTTTCCCCGTTTCGTTTACTAAAACGAGAACGAAGAACGAATGGAATGAAATTTAGCTGCAAAACAACGTCAAATTAAAATGTCACATTATGGCAGTCATCGGTCTGGCAGATAAGCACAGATATATGAAATGAGTTTCTTGGTGCGAAATATCGCTAGATGGAGTTAGTATCGGGGGTTCGTTTGACGTTGAAGTCTTGCTGTGATTGGCCAATCACAAACTAATTAATCAATCACAAAAACGTGACCCAAATAAAAAATGTCAAACAGATCTCACGATACTAGCGCCAATTAAACTGTCACAGAAAGCCTCATTCTTGCCTCATTAGTGGGAAATTTAAAACATTAAACTACCGTGAGACTCACTCATATCCGTGCTCCCTTGAAAAGGGCTACGAAATAGCGCCGAAACATGTCGAGCTAAACTCGATTTAAGACGTGAGTTATCCGTTACAATATCATTTAATATGGGAAATTTTAAGTCGAGTGTGCGCTACGCGTGGTTCCTATATCTCTTATGCAAAAAAACGTTGGATTGGAATCACTATTTTTCCGTATAAATTGAGATTTTAACCGCGAACGGATCGAACGTATTTTGTAACCGAAAACTTACACTAAGGGCACTGTAGGTACCCTTAGTGTAAGTTTTCGGTTACAAAATACGTCTCGATCGCGTTCGCGTTAAAATCTCAATTTGTAGGGAAACACGAACATCGCAAACGTTCCGCTAGAGGCGCTGTTCGTGTTTGCATACAAATTTAGATTTTAACGCGAACGCGATCGAGACGTATTCGTAACCGAAAACTTACACTAAGGGCAAGGAAAGTTGGGCCCGCTTGACTAAAACATGTATGAACAAGAAAGAGCCAAACTGTGCTTATCTACAACAGTCTTTGAAAAAAAAAGAGCTCACACACATGTTCAATCTAACTATCGCTGCTGATCCGACTTACCTACTTTATTCTAAATTGGCTACATCCGTCATCGTAACACAATGCCGTGGTTCATTACGGGACAGTGCAAGATACGAATCTACACTACATAATTCTGTTTGATCCGTGATGGTAATGTGGCTTCTAAAATAAACAGAATTCCTACATACATATGACATCACTGATATTGATCTGGAATCTGAATAAAAGTTTCAACGGCATCCACATTAGTATACTCGTAATCCAATCTCGCAATCCAATTTTTATTTATATAAGTAAGTTTATATTTGACGACCAGATGGCCTAGTGGTTAGAGAACCTGACTACGAAGCTTGAGGTCCCGGGTTCGATTCCGTGTCGGGGCAGATATTTGTATGAAAAATACGAATGTTTTTCTCGGGTCTTGGTGTTTAATATGTATTTAAGTATGTATCTATCATATATAATATATTTATCCGTTGCTTAGTACCCATAACACAAAGCTTGCTAAGCTTACTTTGGGACTAGGTCAATTGGTGTGAATGCCCGTGATATTTATTATTATTATTTATTTATAAGTAACAAAGCACCTGCACAAACCTGCGAAGCAATTCAATGGTGTGCGTGTGAAGTTCCCAATCCGCACTGGCCCGCGTGGGAACTACGGCCCA
>NC_133492.1:16092049-16148010 GCF_025370935.1 Choristoneura fumiferana
AACACATGGGATATTATTTTAAATTAGCCGTTACCCGCGACTCCGTCCACACAAAATTCGTTTATCGCTATCCCGCAGGAACTATGCAATTTTTCGGAATAAAAACGGCTCAGTGGTTAAGACGTGATTAAGTAACAAACAAACAAACTGACTGACAAACTTTCGCATTTATAATATTAATAAAGTAGGAAGTAAGTAGGATAGGGTGACGTCCACAAAAAACTACGACAAAATTAGCTTGAGTCTGGACATCAGAAAACTTTAAACGGGTTCGCTATCGAACTGATAAAGGGAGTGTTATTTGGAATTAATCTGGAATGTTAATGGTAGCATCAACTGGAAGCCCATCCTTCTGAGCCCAGTCCAGTTGTAAGTTCATCTGAATATTTAGTAGGTACTATTAGTTATTCTGTATTTAGTCCGTTTTTTAGGTTCCGTACCCAAGGCCTAGACAGGCTGTATCTCATGAACCGTGATAGTTTGACAGTTGAAATTAAGTTGAAATTTTCACAGATTATGTATAATTGTGGCCGCTATAACAAAAAATACTGAAAGCAGAATTAAATAAATATTTAAGGGGGGCTTGGATCCCATACAACAAACGTTTCTTCGTTTCGTTTCTTATTTGCCGTTTCTTGCTAATGTCTAATGAATGTTGTGTAGATGGTACGGAACCATTCGTGCGCGAGTCCGACTCGCAATTGGCCAGTTTTAATAATAATAATAATAATAATAATATTTACTTTATTTGCTGAATATGGGTTTTTCCTTCATCTTAGTCCGCTCTCTTATAACTTCTATACGAGCTTTTGTTACAACACTCTTGTAAATATTTTAAAGAATTTATTGAATCAGGCGTTACTTTGCGGAGGTCCACATCAATGAACTAAAAGAATGTAATTGCTCACCCGCGACCTTACGATAGCTAAGCTTATGCAAAATATGCGTGTTCATGCAGTTCCTCCACCTCCACACTGTAAGAACACACACAAATCCATCTATCACCACTACCACACTACACTGACGCGTTTCGAACTCAACCATTGCAGAGCTCATCTTCAGAGTGACACAAACGGTACGGTACGGTTGTGTCACTCTGAAGATGAGCTCTGTTTGAGTTCGAATTTGAGTTCGAAACGCGTCAGTGTAGTGTGGTGGTGGTGATAGATGGGTTTGTGTGATTTGTGTGTGTTCTACAGTGTGGAGGTGGAGGAACTGCATGAACACGCATATTTGCATAAGCTTAGCTATCGTAAGGTCGCGGGTGAGCAAGGAAATTCTTTTAGTTCATTAATATTTTAAAGGATTTTTTAATCGTGGTTGACAAATGTTTCCATAAGTTGATAGTTCTTTAGGGTGAAGCCAAGACAAGCGTACTGTTTCCAGTTGTGAGTCGGGTATTTTCGGTCACGTTATTGGCTTCATACAATGTGTACCACTAATTTTGAGTCGCCGTGTGGCACAAACTGGACTTAACCGAATGCAGCAGAAATAACGCGACCTTGCAACGGTGTGACTTCCATCTTGAATAAATAAATCAAAAAATCAAAACCCGACTGCGTTTAAGAAATACTAAAAAGAAGAAAACAAGACTGGACGTAGTGGTCTAGAACTCTGTTAAGTAGCTAACTTAAACCCACCCAAACCCATTCAAATCGCGACCAGCTCAAAAATTCTAAGTACCTACCTAATAGGTCTCGACTGTTGAAGTTTAAGGTTAGCTACTTAACAGAGTTCTAGACCACTACGTCCACGTCTTGTTTTCTTCTTTTTATGTATTTTTTAACGCAGTCGGGTTTTGATTTTTTTATTTTATTGTTTTATTTCACACTTTTTTAATAGTTTTGTGAAAACGGTATGTAAAATACATGACTTGTACATTTTTGTAATCTGTTTTTAAATCCCTTCATTTTGACAACCTACTCGACAGGATAAAATAAAAAATTTTTTTGAAGACACAATTTCGGGCCAAAAACCCGCCATTTTATTTTTTTAAGAATTTCATGTACCCAGTGTCACTCGCGTCACTAAGATGAATCCAATGACGTATCATTTATCAAAATCGGTTCAGCCGTTGAGTAGTTACGAGAGGACATAGGAATAGACAGACATACATACGGGTTAAACACAACATCGGGGTAAAAAACTTTCTAATTTCACTCAAACTGACCATACCATCTACTGAATTTCTGGAATCACTTTAAGTCCACTTGTACCTATTACCGAAGATGAATTGAGATATTTTTCTCTTGAGCAAATCGTGTTGCGAGGCCCAATCGCTTCTTTCTAATACACTAGAACGTAAGTAAGATTGCCAATAAATCGATCTCAAAGCAGCGGCTCAGCCCGAGCCCGCTATCCTCTGTAGACAAATCGCTGCCTCAAAGGAAGATTACTGTAAAACTTGCATGAACTCACACGAGATAACATAGTACTACAAACATGCCTATCTTCATTGTTCATTTTTAATATCAATAGTAGTAAATATAGTTGGACCGGCTCATACATACACACACATAACACAACACATTTGATTATTTTTATATATGTCTTGCTCCTGGGGATTGAGTAACGCATCGGACCTCAAATGATAGGATAATGAGTACTGCAACGCGCGCTGTCTATTTTTGAAAAAAAGAGATAAAAGAAGAGTTCGTCTTGAGATTTTGACGGTGTGCGGCCGCCGTGTTAATAAATATTAATTTTGTAAAAATAATAAGAACTATTGGAGAAGTAATTTTGCGGGACACTGCCGACTATTTTGGGGTAAGCTAGGAATTATTTTACTATTGTTTAGTTTTTACACTTTTTTTGCTTTAAATTCACACGGAAACTAAAAAAGCGAAAGGTAAATAGCCTTGAACCATTGCACCAAAGCCAACATGTTTTATTACATCATTTGACATTTGGGTAGTTTTATGGGAAAAAAATTCATTTATATAATGTCTTAAACTTTCGTGATTTTCACTTAAGTCAAAATATCACGCACCAGGCTTATCACGCTAAAACACACACTAGTAATATTTACCTCGACGTTTCAGCAACATTACAGTGGTTTGTGTGACTTGTGTGTGTTTCTGCGTATGAAGAACTGCATGAACACGCATTTGATGCAAGGTCACTATCGTGAGATCGGGGTGAGCAAAGTAATTGTTTTTAGTTCATTGATATGGACCTCCGCAAAGTAACGTCTGATTAAATAAATTATTTAAACGATGCTGACTTGTCCACTTCGGTGTGACGGGGAGTCTGAAGCATTCCCAGTTATCCTCTGCGAGGGATAGTTTTATTGTTTGTTTTCATTTTACTAGGAATTCACTTTGTCTGTACTTAGAAGTAAATCTACTTATTTTCGTGGAGCTCTGGTGAGCCAAACTTAGTTAAACATGTTAGTTTTTTTTTTATGTCTGACTAGATTTTACCTTGATTTGAAATTCCGAGATTTCGCAAAAAATCTATGGGATTTCCCATAAATAACAAGTGAATAAAATAACTCTTTTTGCAGGTGGTAGGACCTTGTGCAAGGTCCGCCTGGATTGCTACCACCATCTTACTCGCTAATCCTGCCGTGAAGCAGCAGTGCTTGCACTGTTGCGTTTCGGCGTGGAGAGTAAGACAGCCGGTGAAATTACTGGCACTTGAGGTATCCCATCTTAGGCCTCTAGGTTGGCAACGCATCTGCAATACCCCTGGTGTTGCAGATGTTTATGGGCGGTGGTGATCTCTTACCATCAGGAGACCCACTTGCTCGTTTGCCATCCAGTCGAATAAAAAAAAAAAAACTCGCGGCGAATTTCATACCTCTAATCCTAGAGGTTGACATTTTGAGATTTTATCCCGGTTCCTTCGGAATTTTGAGATAAAAGGTAGCCACGTGTTATGTCGGACTTCTTGTTGTCTACATTCTCGTACCAAATTTGTCCAAAACTGCTCTCGTTTACCAATCAGGTCGCTCCCAACTAGTACAATCGTGCAGATGTACTAGTTCGGTCTTTTAGTACACACCTATAGAGTTCTTATAACCGTTCCGTTTCTTTTTGCTTTTGCGAGATGGACGGATGACCTGGTTCAAGTCGCGGGTTCACGGTGGATGCAAGCTGTTTTCAACCGAAGCAACTGGAGGTCTATGGGGGAGGCCTATGTCCAACAGTGGACGTCTTACGGCTGATACGGCCCTCAAAGTAATAAGTACATTCGATAAACCGCCACCTCACACCGTCCAGTTTGATTCGGCTGGCGCTCGCGAATCGGCCAATCGCGGCTATTCGGAGTAGTTCAGAGCGATTTGGTTCAATTGCTTCTCGAGATATTGTACTACATAAATTATCTGTACTAAGAGCAGAAAGGAGATGGGAATAGTTCTTTCTAGCACAGTGTCGGAGCTAATTCTTTTTAGTACTCAGTCATGTGCTACACACATGTGTCACATTATGTACACTGTGTTGGACACGAAGTTAAAATAAAGTAAACAAACATATCTGACAAACTTGAGATACTTATGTTGTACCATTGCGAATCGTGATTGTTGAGCTCGCTACTGTTCATAATTTAGCCGAGTTACACATACTTGTAGGAAATATTTTCATTAATAAGCCCGAATAGCATTATATGGTCATATTCTGAACAATGATAAGTGGCTCAGCAATTCCTGTTCGTGATTGTACAAAGCCAAACTTAGAGACAGTACATCTATAGTACTCATACGGACGCATATCTACCTACTTAAATATAAAAAAATATTGTTTATTTTTTCTATTTTTGTTTTGTTTATTTAAGGAGTCGCAGTACAAGTTAAAACTTGTATTTTTTCTGTGTTGTGTGTGTAGCCTTCTTGTGTTTACAAGTAAATAAAGATTTACTTTACTTTACTATAGTTAACACGTCATAATAAGTGATCACTTTAGTACCTCGTCACTTTAACGTCATGTTTGAAAAGTCATACGAAATTGTGTAACGTCTAAAAGCGACAAGGTACAGAAGTGATCAGTTATTAATAACGTTGACTGTACTCTGATACTACTTCTGTCATCTATATTTAATCTTTGGTCTGAGCCCGGAATAAATCAAACGTATTACTATATTGTTCCACATTCTCAGGTAAAAAGGTCACTGCGCTTTTTCCAAGCTGTCCAAAAGGCGGCGGGTTTGAAAATTATTCATAGCCAGGTACAGTCAAATGAGAGGGTCGCCATTAATAATCCGTCGCTTAATGTTCGAGTTGACTGATGGTGGGAGGCTGTGACACTCGCATTTGCTCCGTGTAACTGTGAGTGCATGTTTAAACTAAAAGATGTCTCGGTTCCATGGAAAAAAATTAATTAAATTCTGTGTTAATTAAGAATAAGTACCGTAAACTACTTCAACTTTGCCCTCTGGCCACAACATTGCCTGATTTGATTTAGAGTCGATAACTTAGCACTCTTATAGGTTTTCATTTTTTATCTACACGGGAATTATTATTACGGGGGGATAAAAGTTTAAAAACCTAAAGGGTGCTGAGTTATCGACTCTAAATCGAATCAGGCAATGTTGGGACCAGAGGGCAAAGTTGAAGCATTTTACGGTACTAAATATACAGATTATTTAGTTGAGATAAAAAGTCAGTGGCAGCTCCATAGCATAAAGACTGTTTTGAACATTAAACTACCGTGAGACTCACTCATATCAAATATATTGACCCGGATAACTCACTTCTTAAATCGAGTTTAGCTCGAAATGTTTCGGGCTAATCCGTAGCCCTTCCTCTTAGGAGCAACGCGACTCGGCGGCTGCTGCAACACGCGCACACGACGATTTAAGACGTGAGTTATCCGGGTCAATATATTTAATAACAGCGGCCAAGTGCGAGTCGGACTCGCCCATGAAGGGTTCCGTAGCAGCAAGTATCATAATATATAAGTTTCCTTTACTTTACGATTTATGACGTATTAAAAAAAACTACTTACTAGATCTCGTTCAAACCAATTTTCGGTGGAAGTTTGCATGGTAATGTACATCATATATAGAAAAAAATTATATTGGAAACCTCAATATCATTTTTGAAGACCTATAATATCCATAGATACCCCACATGTATGGGAATAAAATGAGTTTCAGTTCTAAGTATGGGAACCCCCAAAACTTATTGTTTTTGTTTTTTCTATTTTTGTGTGAAAATCTTAATACGGTTCACAGAATACATCTACTTACCAAGTTTCAACAGTATAGTTCTTATACTTTCGGTAAAAAGTGGCTGTGACATACGGAAGGACAGACAGACAGACAGACATGACGAATCCATAAGGGTTCCGTTTTTGCCATTTGGCTACGGAACCCTAATAAAAACTGTTCCAATTATTATTTTCACAACAAGCGTTTTATTAAAAAAAAAAAAATTAAGTACCTACCTGGCTGGCTGGTGGACTGGTTTAAAAATCTTAAAAGAAAATAAGTAATGTGGTCTGGAACTGTGTGAAATAATTTAAAGTTCTTCGGGACCCATTGAAAATCGTGACGTGATCGGCTGAAAAATTCTCAGTAAAAGGAAAAAATCTCATAGTGGGTCCCAACTTTTGAACTTAAAGTTGCAATAGTTCTAGACCATTGGATTTGTTTATTCTCTTTAGTTTTTAAGGCCATCGGGTATTTTTTTTCATATTTTTTTGTTATTTCTGTGAATGGGCTAATTATTAACTTTCTTTTAATACCTACAATGTAAAAGACTTTTTAACCCGCCAATTTTTTTTGAAATATTAATATCCTTTGTCACTTCGCCGATTCTGAAGGGTCTAACAATGACTCACTCGCAGTTTAGACTGTAGGGAGGACCAAAGAAATACACATACAAACATAGATACATACGCTCAAAAAACATAGGTAACCCTCCTTTGGGCAGTCGGGTAAAACACTTCAAATATTTTTTTTGACAGTAGCAAAAGTTAGTAAATCTTTCGATTTTTAAATAGGTAACTAAACTGCCACTTATTCAATCCAACGAATAAAAGTAACGCGAACAAATCGCTCAGTATTCCAGAAAAAAAGAACAACGGCCAATCGTTAGAGCGTTTCAAAGTGGAGCGATTTCCGCGGATTCCATTTAACTGGATCATGGAGCAGTGAGGATTTGCCCTAATCTGCCTTCAGTGGGGTTATCCGTCTGCGACTGCGTCACCGGAGACAAGACTGACGTGACGCGGCTTAAGGAACACTACCCTTTACTTCTGGTGCCCTGGTAGCAGTTTTTTTATTGTTTATGTTGTTCTGAAAGCTACCATAATTAGTTAAATAATACATAATTACCAATGCCCCGTGACTTCGCTCTCTTGAAATGTTGGGCTTGGCGATGCAACTGAAATCCTACATTATAGTAAATTATTATAGTCAAAATACTTACGGGACTTATCACGCTATTTTTACACAAGTAATATTTACCTCGACCTCTTGTGTAAAAATAGCGTGATAAGTCCCGTATATGGTATTTTGACTATGAGTGAGAATCACGAAAGTTTAAAACGTTATAGTAAATTATTAAATAAAAATTTTTTTTTTTTAAAGAATATATAAGAAAAAACTAGCTTTTGGGGTATTCTTTAAATGACACTAATTATTTTTCTCCGAATCAGATAATTCCGAGTTCTTCTTACTCAGAATCACGAGCACTTTCCCATAAATTTTTATGTGTCCAAGTGTCCATTTTGTAACGAACCATATAAACTGTATGGAAAAAAGTCAGAAAACTGTCAAAAAAGTTAGGGACTCTTTTCTTCGTCAAAATCAAAAGCGCTCGTGATTCTGAGTACGAAGAACCCAGAATTGCCCAATTCTGAAGAAAATAAATAAGCGTCATTAAAAAGGGAAAATGCCTTTTTACGCTACATGAAAATCTTATTGATCCACATCCATTCTGCCGTTTTATCAAGAGTTACAAACACACTGACAAATTTCCACATTTACTCGTATAATTCTATTCCACATTTATTTATACTTTTAATTTTTGTGTTAGAATTACACCTCTCCATTTCTTCCGTGGATGTCGTAAGAGGCGACTGAGGATATGGTTAAGGTATACCGTAGGCGACAGACTAGCAACCTGTCACTATTGTACCGTTGTGTGTGTGTATAATTCTACGATTTCTATCTCTGTGATACAATAAATCTTTGAATTTAAGCACGTGTCCTAGATTTCTCAGTACGGTCGCAAATCTTTGCCAAAATATCGCCCAAGCGTGCCTCCACTTGACCGATTGTCGCGGCTTCACCTCCTACCTTTTATGTTATCCTAACAGATGTCGGAGCAAAACGTCGAGTAATAAAGCTAGTTTGCATCCTTGTAAGCCGAACAATTTGTCCAGGACGTTTGTACAATGTTGTTGAGCTACACTATTTGTTTACTGGGGATAAAAGGAGTTTTAGAGTTGTTAGGACGATTCAGTGATGTATAGTTACTACGCTGTGGTAGAAGGGAGAATGCACAGGAAGCTTCAATAGACACAGAGCATAATAAAAAGGACCAGTCACATCATTTTATAAGGCATTTTTATGCCGATGATTTTTAGGCAGATGTATTCCATCTTAGTTGTTTAGTCTAACCTATTGTTACAGTTGTAATGTTTCTGGTGTTGCTATTGTACGTTTTTGTTTTGGATTTAGTCGCCTTAAGGACCCACGCTGAAGCCGTGGTGGCCTAGTGGTTTGACCTATCGCCTCTCAAGCAGAGGTCGTGGGTTCAAACCCGGCTCGCACCTTGAGTTTTTCGAAATTCATGTGCGGAATACATTTGAAATTTACCACGAGCTTTGCGGTGAAGGAAACATCGTGAGGAAACCTGCGCAAACCTGCGAAGCAATTCAATGGTGCGTGTGAAGTTCCCAATCGCACTGGGCCCGCGTGGGAAATACGGCCCAAGCCCTCTTGTTCTGAGAGGAGGCCTGTGCCCAGCAGTGGGACGCATATAGGCTGGGGTGATGAAGGACTCGCGACACTAGGTCCTTGCTTTTATTTTTAGTTTTTAAAGGTGCTTTATAGGAGGTGGAGGCGTGCAGTCGGGAAAAATGGGAAGCCCAGACAGTGTCGGACCTTCACATGCTAAAAAACCCCACTGTACGCCCCCGATTCTCTGAAGCTTACTACGGTGAAAAGAACGTTGGAGGGGTTTCTGATCTACCCATAGAGTCCTGCTTCAGCCATTTGCTGGAAAGACTAATGTTGCCGTGAATCAGCAGTGCTTGCACTGTTGTGTTTCGGCGTGGAGAGTAAGACAGCCGGTGAAATTACTGGCACTTGAGGTATCCCATCTTAGGCCTCTAGGTTGGCAACGCATCTGCAATACCTCTGGTGTTGCAGGTGTCTATGGGCAGTGGTGATCTCTTAACATCAGGAGACCCACTTGCTCGTTTGCCAACCAGTCGAATAAAAAAAAAGACGGATGAGGAGGATGCAATCTCCCGTTTGGCTCTGCAGGGTGCTTGGGTCAGTTTTTTTTTATTGATTCGAATTGGTTTTTTCTTTGACGGACCCTAGCCTGTTCTTAACATTCGGCAATCTAGCAACTTGCCTTTCCCCAGTTGTTTAAAAAAACATGGTTCTGTTACTTTTTTAATATACGCGAAAAGGTTTACTGAATGGCCACACGACACTTTCAATCCAGTCAATATAGGTGGAGACTCTGGTGTATATTCCTGGCTTGCTTGCGCGGGCGCATCCAATACCGAATGACGTTACGCCGATCACGTAGTGCATTGCCCCTTGGTCCTGAATGGCGAGAGGAATCCTCACTTGAAGTGGACCACCGGAGTCACCCTGAAACGGAAATAAATCTGATTAAACTAGTGGGGAAAATAATAAATGTATGAAACTTTGGCGTGCAAGTCCCAGTTGCACAAAGCTGTACGTTCACCAGAGATGTGCGCGAAATTTTACGTCTCTCTGCTAGCAAAGTTTTTGCTATTCTGCGTGTAACGAGTAATACCTACCTACTTATCTAGGACGTCCTTTAATTAGGTTCCAAAACTACAATATTATATGTAGGATTACCATTGGATCCTTCCTTACCAATGAATCCTTCATTTTTCTACCCTCGCTCAGCGCGTTTTTTTTCTCGCACATTACTCCACTTCCTTGCTTATCATGCTCAGCCATACATCAGTCTTAGTAATGTAATGTTTTCCGGTTCAACACATTTATGTCCTATTTTGAAGCTTTTTTTTAATGCTTTTCGTTTATTTTCTTCTTCAAGTATAAGTACCTGACAAGCATCAACGCCACCAGTCAACTTGCCAGCACAGATTTGACCATCCTGCATGCCACACCACAGCCGACTGCAGAAAGACCGTAAGAGATTGTCACACACTTTTGAATCTATTATATCCACCTCAGCTGCTTGCAGTTCCGGTGAACTCTGGAGATTGGCTAAAAGAAATACAAACATTCAAATGAGGCATGCACTATGGAGTGCATACATATTCATATAATTATAACACATATAAATAGACTAATTATAACATTCTCGTGGAAGATGACAATGTACGAGATAGGACATACGGTTTATACCTACCTCTAGTATATGGTGATACTAGATGGGCGATGGGTTGTGATCAACCAAGACAGGGTAACATTTTCAGCAGAGGTTTTTCTATGATGAGCAAGAAATTTAATTTTACCCCACCCGTAAAAAATGCTGCCGGAAAAATAGAAGAAATAAAAGGGATAATCAATATTCACAATTTTCTTACTTGTATCAACAACTCCCCATCCGGTTAAAGTGGCTTCTAGCCCAAGACTGCTGGTGTCAAATTTAGTCCACAGGCAAGCTGGTTGTACAAGTTCGGTGAACTCGAGTACTTCTTCGACTAGTTCTATTATGGCTATGTCGTTGTATTTCTTCGGAGGAGCGTACTGGGGGTGAACTATAATTCTGGAAATTTCTTTGTCATTTGGGAATTGCTGATTGTAGTACTGCAAAAAGAAGCAAATAATTTTTCTAAAATTTAACCATTGCCTAAACGTAGTGATACATTTGTCAACCTTAATCTTAAATACTTAAATAAATGTACGATCATGCGAAGGAAACAATGTTTTTGAAATGAAAATAGAAAAGTTTAATAAAAATTAAACTATCGAATATGCAAAAAAATTGAAAAGACAGAAAACACAACTAGCACCAAGGCTTACCCGATCGTAACACAAATCTCTTTCACTCACTCTCCCGTCCCATTCACTAAGCAGTAGTCTTCAGTCATTCGGTCGCTCGTTTACATCAAATCATTCGTACAAAAATCAACCCTCATTCCCACATAAATATATAATAAATAAATAAATAAGTTTCTAGGTAACTTTAAAACGTACTCAGCTGAATTTACCCCATTAAAGGCTGAATTATTCTGCGTACATTTCACAACACACAACACCTTAATGTTAACGTAGGTATCTCTGCTCACCACATCAGCAATGTTCTTGTCTCCCAGTCGCACAATCTTCGGTGTTATGTCAGCAACAGTTTCGTCACGGGGTGAGGCTCTGGAGCAGTGGCCAGCAGTCAAAAGAAATTTAGCACTGATAAGAGAACTGCCGCATTTGAATATCCACGTTCCTCCACCAGCTGCTTTCCAACCAACAGCACCCTAAAACATTAGGTTAAATGTCGCTTATTGTACAATCAGCTGCAGAAGCGGATGAGCGATTGCGGTGCTCAAAATGATATAAAAACGACTGTACCGCCAAGGTGCTCTACTTCTGCTGCTGACTGTATATTCATTGATCAGATGTAGTCTCGACATGAGGAGCACTCTATAGAGCGACTTGTAGTGCAGGACAGGGTCGATGGCAAAAGATCGTGAAGATGTTCTTCACGCTGGACTGACCAGATAAAAGCCCTAACAAATACTCCTCTCAACACTTGCCTCTGGAAAGCGACAGACACGAACAATTGGCGTAGAATTGTTCAACGTGCTGCGTACCCACGACTGCTCTGTCAAGAGTATCCGACAAAGAAGATGGGAAGAGATTCATTGATCAGGATATATCTCACAACCACAAGTGCTTTATACCTAACCTGAGTAGGTTACTCTATTCTACTAACCAACTTTGCCTATTGGGCAACAGGTTTACTAAGGTAAGTTTATATTAGGTTATGTGGGAGACCTGTTAGCTTTTAAGATAAGCTCAATTGCTGACTTTACTGGTTATAAGTAATGGTTTATTTATAATAGTAAAAGCGAGCGCCGAAAATAATTGACTTTTGTAAAGGACCCCTTGATGTCCCGTCAACGATCACGGTTTTGTCAGAATCTTGTCAAATGTAGCTAATAGCTATAAAACAAATTGTAATACAACTATTATTACCATGTGGGGATATTCTCCTATTAATGTACTGTGTCCTCCGACAGCTGATAGTGGTGGGGGTTCATTGGGATCCCGGTTCCTTTTGTAATACTCATCACCTGTAATAAACACATTATTATACAACTTTGTAGAGACATTTAATTATAGCTGGGATTGATCTATGCAAAATTACGTTTTATGGTACTGCTAACCAAAATTTACCTATCAACCTGGGCACAGGTCTCTTCTGAGAAAGAGTGAGCATGGGCTCCAGTTCTCACGCGACCCCAGTGCGAATTAAGAACTTCACACACACCACTGAATTGATTTGCGTTTGAGTGTAGATTTTCCCATGATATTGTCTTTTATCGCAAAGCTCATAGCAAAATCTGAGAAATCCAGAGGCGAGCCCGAGATCCAAACCCATTAAAATTTGAGTTAAATCTTAGTTTGCTTTATTATCGTAAGAAATAATTGATAATAAACACTTTGAATTTATTCAACGTTACAATAAGCTTTTTTCTAAGACTCCAGAAGTGTAACAGATAACGTACCAACATTTCTTTGACCGAACAAGGATATTTGGAAAGAAATGTGACGTACTCACATTCCACCGCTTTCTTTTGTTTCTCGTCTCGAATTTTCATGTGCCAAATGTATTCCTCGCATTCTGAAACGAGAAGTTGTAAATAAAATTGTATTGCGCGAAATAGCTCGCGCGTCGCTTCTGTGAATGGTTCCCAACGATGCTTAGAAGGAAACTATTTAAATGAAACTTAATAAGTATTCATTGTAGAAAACCCTTTTTAATTTTTATATAAATTGCAGCCCTCACCTGCAAGACCTTATGGAAAGAGAAAAGATGGCATTGAAGAATCTTCTGGTGGTAAAAAATAATGTTTGTGGTATGGCATTTAATTCTGCCAATCACGAAGAAGTTTATTGTGATTCGTTTGTGGAATATAAAGGTACTTCCTAAAATTTACTTCAGTTGTTAATCTGTGGAGCTTCATATGAGTAAAATGCATTTTTAGAATTATATATTTTTTTTTTTTTATTTTATGATGTTATATATTAGTTATTTCATTTTGTAATTATATTTATTTATTTGATGTTATTATTCTTTGGACGGTAAGTATTTTACACTTCCATTGAACGTATAATAGTATGGTAAATTTGGTAATGATCAATTGATAAAGCTATTGGCTATTATTAAAGATATTGGCTAGGTAAAGCTTACAAATTGTAAATAGTTCAGTTTCATTTCCTTTTAAACAGAGGAATTTAGAAAGTAAAACAAATGTGTCATTTTTCCAACTCTTCAACCATTTGTTCTTACACCTACATGAAAAAGAACAAAAAGCTTTTGTTTTGTAACTTTGTCCTTAACATGCGGGACGCGGGTTTCATCAATACAATTCATCCTACTTTGTTACTTACAATTGCTGCTGCGCTCAATATAATTAAAATGGTTTTTAAGCTGAGGGCTTATTGCGTAAACTTTCTGGCACTCGCGATCGACATTGATGATTGATTCATTGAAATGACATTTGATTGCGATCGCGAGTGCCAGAAAAGTTAGGCAATACGGCCTCTGATCTCATTTAATAATTATGGTGAGTGATTATGTGTGCGCGTGCGTGCATGCGAGCAAGCGTGTGCGTTTTTGTTATTTTTTTATGCTAAAACGGCTGAACAGATTTCTATCAAACTGGGTAAGTTTTTTTTCTCACGCTGAGATTTTCTCACGAGATCAGGATGTATCAATCATTGCAAAATCCTGAAAGCTCAACCGCTGAGTTTAGAGACAAAATGTTGCACAGATATTTTTTTACAACGCAAATAAAGATAACGATGTAACTTTTTTGTAAATCTCCACGGGAACTTAATAGAATCCCGAAATTTTAATTTTAATAGGTACTAAGTTAATGCAATAAATGAATAAAAGTACACGCGACTGAAGCCGTGGGTAAGAGCTAGCCGTAAATGGAGCCGTGAACATTCTCTTATGTTTTGTTACGATATTAAAAGTTAAATTCCAGCAACAGGTTCCCAGCTCGAAGTTCCAAGTAAGAGGTGAAATTTAAATGAATGGGGTCCGAGTTATTGCGATTCTCACAAGTTCTCTGTTCTGAAATGCCGGTAGTTTGTCTTTAAGACAACTTTCACCTAACTTACTGAGAACTACCTGTAGTATTTTATAATTTTATTTTGGTAAAAGTACTGGGAATGAGGGCTATTTTTTGTCTTAGTAGATGGCGCCACTGTTGCGTGAGGTTTTTAAGTATAGCTTTCAAAGTCTGTTATTACGGGTGTGAAAACAAAGTTAAGATTAAAACCCTAAAAATATCGAGCAACCACAGTCTTGCGTAGTCCCGTTTGGTTCGGAAAAAAAGGGAGGACAAAAGTTTTCGAAAGACAAAACTGTCTCAAAACACAGACATTCATTGCCCCTTATCGCATAAATGCCATAATTAATTTCAGGTAATGCAAAATATTCAAAAAATTATTCTAATTATAAATAAACCCGCATAGCTCACCCAAAAACTATGAGATTTGACATTTCGTAAACCTCACGCTACACTAGCGCCTCTAGCGGCGAATTCATACGCGATAGCCCTCATTTATGCGAGGGTGTTTACATAGAATTATGTATGTGTGTTTGTATGTAAACTCTTTATTGTAGAAAAGAAAAGAATCAAAATTCAATTGACAAACTTTGAGATACTTGCAAAAAGGCGTACTTATCACTTTAAGGGGTTTCTACCAGTCAATCTTTGAATTAATAGTAAGAACAGTAATTATTAGGCGATTTTTACCCACTTCCATTGGTCAGATTGGCTTAAAATTTGGTAAGCACGGGGAGGTAGGATGGCAATGCTACTAGCATTGGAATCACTCGGAATAAAAGAAGCTAACCCAGCTGGAGTAGACTGTTTTCTAGGTCAAGATCTGGAACCTAACTCCAGCTTTTACTGGTAATAGCTAAACGGTAATTTTTAGCAGATTTGGCCAAAAAGTTGGGAACAGTGATACTCAATTTGACAGCAGGTCTAATACTCACTTGCTTCACTAATCCTTTTACCAGGCGCCAAGAAGTTAGGTACAGGTGGATTGTACCGGTCACAGGCACGGACATCTGGATAACTCGGCGGTGGGCTGGAACTTATGTACGGCTCTTTATGCTGTGAAAATATGACGCACACTTTTATGGAATATCGACTTCTTACTACGTATAGGGAAGTTATGGTAGCCTAGTAGTTTGAGCTGTGGCTTCTCAAGCAGAGGGTCGTGGGTTACCCCGAGTTCTCACCTATGAGTTTTTTGGAATTTATGCGCCGAAATTACACTTGAAATTTACCATAACGTTTACGAAGAAGCAAAACATCGTGAGAAAACCAGCACTCATTAGGGTAGAATTAAATAGTATGTGTGAAGTTTCCTATCCGTCTCCAATCTCATCTCGGCCGTCATTATGACGCACTACACGGCACAGGCCTTCCTTCTAAACAAGAGGGCTTGCGCCGGTAGTTCCCACGCGGGCCCAGTGCGGTTTGGGAACTTCGCACACACACTACAATTGCATCATTTGCCTTCGTTTCGTTTTAAGTATAAATTTAATGTGTTAGAGTTGTTTGTAGGTTAGTTATAAGTAATAGTTTGTTTATGTTAGAGATTCAACCACTTAGTTAAGATTAGCTTTAAAGAACGCACCGGGTGTTCAGTCACGTCTACGTATCCCCATGACCACCTGTCCTCTGCAACTTGCTGAAACAAATTTAACATCTACATCAACCTGTATAATTTTTTGTTTAAAATTATCGGGGCCCGGAATTTTGTGTGCGGTTATTGACAGATTGTACTGACAGTTTTTTTTATTTATTTTTCTAATAAATATAACAAATTATGTCGAATAAATTATTAATTATAAATGAGCCAATCGCAAAAAGACTCAAACGTCAAACGGACCTCACGATTACTAACGCCATCTAGCGAAATTACGCCTGTTCGAAAACCCTCTTTCCATTATATTAGCATTAGCAATAGAGATAACAGCAAGGTGTCGACTATTATTCCGCATTAGCATGTCATACACTGGGACATTGCTTAAATTGCGAAGCTTCCGGACTGTGTTTAGCCTGGTCTGGTGGAAAAAACTAGTCTTTATGAAAAAATGATCAGTCATTAGGTACCATCGAGAAAAAAAATCCAAAGACAAGACAATCACCTTCCTCATTTCCCGTTTGTTGAACCTTTGCGAACCTTACGTAACATCACCTTGACGTAATTAGCAAGCAGCTGTTGTGTTTACATGGTGCCCTGGTCGCTACATCGCTATATTGTGGGTTTATGAGTGTTTTCCAAAGTTATGATCAAATATTTAATTATAAAGCTGGTAGCATAGACGAGCCTAGCAACCGAAGGAGTTTTTTGTTACTAAATAAATTCAATATCGGCAAAGCATTATAATAATCCATTTTCCAGATTTTTGTTCATTGCTGTTGTCATTAACGTGTCGAAGGTCGCAGTTCTAACCTAACTTATGCACTGCCTAAATTTGGGCAAACGTTTGACAGTAAATAATCAGCTTTAATAAAATATGTCTTTAAACGTATCTCGGTAAAATGAAATCATGTGAAATAATAATAATGTTTACACATTGGTTTAAAATTAAAAATAAAGTTGTGTTAAATACTTGTGATGTATATTGTAAATCTGTTTAAAAAAATATACCTTGTTGATTTTCTTGCCGGATTCTTCTCAACAGAGGTTTTTCCGAACCGGTGGTAGATTTTTTTTGACATTCATAAGTGCTTGTTATAGCCTAAATTGAATAAAGATATTATGACTTTGACTGTGACTCTGCTAATTAAAAGTACTGTAATAACTTGACTGGGAACTGAAATTAAAACGAAATGGCAGTACCTAAATCAAATAATCATGAATTAAAGATATTGTTATTATTAACACGAAAATAGTCGGCACTAAAAAAAATACTCACTCTTTTATTCCTTGCACTGAAATCCTTGAACACTCCATAGCCCTCTGTATGTACGCGGATCACTGTTAAAACACCATTTATTATTAACGATAGTAAATAACATTTATTACGATATTGTTTTCCTCGTTGCTGATATCATCACGGAGTTTAATAGCTCAGCGTACAAGGAACTTTGTTGTTGTTTGTGAAACCAGCTCGCGCTTGCGACTTCACCGTGTTTCTTTTACCTATAGAAATAGGATAATTAAACGATTTTTGAGTTTATCAGCGCGGTGGCCTTTATATTTTTCTCGGCAGCAGATTTTTTTTTTGGCCGTCGTACTTTGATCCCCTCGCTGCACTTACAATTCTACTGATGCAGTGTTTACCATTTTGTTTGTTTCTCGGTAGATGTTATTTATAATCCAATTATTCACTATCTATATTATAAAAGGAGCATCTATGCAAAATTACAGCTTGATAGGTCTAAAGCCTAGTTTAGAATCGCAAGAAAAAACAAGCAAGTAGCATTACATTGCTACGGTCGATTGACCATTTCAAACTCGTTCCTTTTGCCAACTTGCAATGTAATACAACTTGCACCATTTTTATTGAAAGTCTAAACTAGGCTTTAGGATGGGTTGAGCGTTGACGATGATGAGTCAGTCAGGACTTTTTCTTCTTTTTTAGTAAAGTTCCAACTATTTAATATCCGCGATCAAATCATCTTTATTCAAGGACTTAGATTTGTTTGGCTTACACTTGTTTGTCTGATTTGTTCGTAAAGCCGAGTTTAGACTTGCAAGAAAAATCGTACAAGTTGCCTTACATTGCGAGGCCGTCACTGTCAATCGAGGCCACGTAATGCAACTTGCACGATTTTTCTTGCAAGTCTAAACTCGGCTTTAAATTCACAGAAAAAATACCTCCACAAGTAAATATTAGAAGCGTGAAAGTGAACATTGTTTTTCTGTATTGTAATTGTTTTTCTATTTCCGTTATGTAGGTACACAGTTTAATTCACAAAGGTGCGTCTAACCACAGTTTGTGCTTAAAGCCGACTGTTCGAGTAAACTATAAAAAGCCGGACTCAGATCTGTTAGTACAGTCAGTATGTCAAGAGATTTATTTATTAGTTTTATGTTTTTTATAATTATTTTTCATTTTTAAAAGTCGCTGAATTAATGTTGTTCAGTTTGATGAGTACGATCTACGTTTTAATTACTTACTCTTGTTAAAGGGCCCACCCGTTATATGTTTACGTAACAAACGTTTTGTAATTATCAAAAGTAATAAATACATCATACAGACAGTTATCATCATCATCATCTTGTAGTGGGTATATTATACCAGCTGTGGCCTGTAACACGAGCAAATAATTAAAATATAGATCGTACCCGTCAAACCGAACAACATTAGTTCAGCGACTTTTTTAAAAATATATACCTCGTTGAGTTTCTTGCCGGATTCTTCTCAGCAGAGGTTTTTCCGAACCGGTGGTAGTTTTTTTTTGACATTCATAAGTGCTTGTTATAGCCTGAATTGAATAAAGATATTTTGACTTTGACTTTGAAATAATTAGTTTATTTTTATTACATTTTAAAGGTTTATTCGACCTGTAGCGTTACAGTGACAGGCGACGTCAGCTGGGTTCTAGGATGGCGTACATTGATAACAGTATTTTATTTGTATGAAAAAGGGAAAATCAAAGGATCCATTATTTTTAAAAGTCGCTGAATAATTTTGTTCAGTCTGACGAATACGATCTATGTTTAAATTATTTGCCCGTATTAGGTACAGACCACATAGGTACAGGCTGAGATGGTATTTTAACTAATTTTATTGTCAACTGTACACGTCAGGAAAATGATCGGTTTCTCATAATATGTTTTAACCCAACAATGATAAAACGTGCAGAATAATATATATTAAGTATGATTTATGACCTTTAACTGCCATTAAACTGCTATGACGTCATACTTATGACGTCGTACTTGGTAAGCGGTGTTTTCCCGGATACTGTTATACGTGAAAAACTTAAGTAAATGACCTGTTGTACCTACCTATGTAGTAGTAACGTTTCCGTATAGAGAAGCCGTGGTGCTCTCAAGCAGAGGATCGTGGGTTCAAACCCCCGCTCGCACCTCTGAGTTTTTCGAAATTCATGTGCGAAATTACATTTGTAATTCACCATGACCGGTGTAGGACATTACGGCGAAGGACACCATTACGGTGAAGGAAAACATCGTGAGGAAACCTGCACAAGCCTGCGAAGCAATTAAATGGTGAGTGTGAAGTTCCCAATCCGCACCGGGCCCGCGTGGGAACTACTGCCCCAGCTCTCTCATTCTGAGAGGAGGCCTGTGCCCAGCAGTGGGACATTCGGCTGGATGATGATGATGATGATAGATAAGTCGACGTTCCATATTCGAAAAATGACTTAAGATCCATATCAAATCTGTGCTACTACGAGTACATACAACCAGGACGCTTACTAAAGTTTTTCACCTACAGGTAAGTCTTCACTGTGCATTTCAAAGAATAGTAGGACTGAATGCTTATAAATTCACCTAAAAGTTTTCTGAAACAATACAAATTTATAAATAAATAAAACAAATATCATGGGACACTTGACACCAATTGAGCTAGTCCCAAACTAAGCAAAGCTTGTACTATGGATACAAGGCAACGGATAAACATACTTATATAAATAAATACATACTTAAATACATATTAAACATCCAAGACCCGAGAACAAACATTGGTATTATTCATACAAACATCTGCCCCGGCCGGGAATCGAACCTCAAGCCCTCAAGCTTCGTAGTAGTCAGGTAGGTACCACTTGACCATCCGGTCGTCAATATTTGCAAAAAAAACCTATGTACTATAAACTTTTATGCTGACTGTACTTCTTGTTCAATGTTTACATTCTCAAGTGGCGATCACAAGCCGGAAAGAGAGGCATGGCAGGCCTCCCACTAGATGGACTGACGGACGACATCGCGAGAGTTGCGAGCATCGACATCTATGTATATGTCTGCGGCCGATCGTAAAGTCCGCCAGATCACGAAATTCCTAGGCACATCGTGAAATGATGCCATTTCATGAATTGGCTCAGGGACATTCGCCATATCGTTCAAAACTCACCGTTTAACGATTTGCCTAGTGACGTTTTGGCACATCATGAAATTCCTAGGCAGTTCTGGCACTCGCCGGTCGCGGCCGCGGCACGCTGGCTCGAATGTAAAGTATTATAGTTTTGTGGAGAAGCGCTATAATAAAGAGATCTCTCTCCAGGTAGATGCAATGTTATGCCTGCCTGGGGACCGAAGTCCGAAGGACGAGCGTCAGAAGTTGTATTTATGCGTCCGAGTTGAGAAACTTCGATAGCGCGATGCAGGATGTTGGAGTTTCTACATTTGTTCACTAGATGGCGTTAGGAATCACTATAGTTCTAATAGATTAGGGAAATCTGATAATAAAAAACGAAATTTAGTATGCATTTTTGGTAATATTATTTAATAGATCACATAATTTATTCAAAACAAAATAACAATAGAAACAAAAACTATATAAGTAAAACAACCTTGGCAACCTGTTTCATTTCGCAACTTTTCATTTCACGAACTCTAAAACTGTAAATATTTTAGGATTTCTTTCAGGGCTATCGTGTAGAAACCTTCAGGTTAGGTTAAATTAGTTTTATAAAATCCTGATATATTTACAGTTTTAGAAATATGAAACAGTTGGGAAATTAAAAGTTGCGAAATGAAACAGGTTGCCAAAAGTTATTCTCCGAAACATTACTCGTAGTACCTAAACCTTCTTAACTTCCTCAACTCGCGTCCAATGATATAAAGAATAATTAGATATTATTATAATTAAAACAGGTAGATATGTTGTTATTGTTTAGGCTACAGAGGCAACAAAATAAATAGACATAAGTACATACATCCCTCGAACAACATAACCTTTCTTCAGACAGTGGAAAATTAAATGACTGTTAGCTTCACGCTTAGAAATTTATACATTTCCAAACAACCTAAACTAACTTATATTAGAATATAAAATGAAATTAAAAATAAATATCTTACCTTCGCGCTTCTGTAGTACCTACAAGGGCATAGTTGTCTAATAATCGAAAAATTTGAAAATTAAAAAACAGTGGTATTATTCCTTTGTTCTACCGAAGATACGATATATCAAGTTTTCCAGGGGTGAAATAAAATTTATTTTAATAAAAAATGTATTCTGAAATTGTTAGTACCTATCAAATAGACAATTTGGTCAAAGGGTCTTAAATAAAAAATAAGAAATGAAGATGAATACAAAGTAAGAAGAAACTAAAAAGCAGCACATCCTAGATCCCAAATTCTGGACAACTTTTTCTTATGACAAAGTAGGTAACTAAAGAAAAAACTTAAGCTACGTATATTTTACGTATACTGTCATTTATATTACAAACTATTTATATAAATACAATTCATCGATAACAATTATCTCCATACAACACTTTCGATCCAATCGACATAGGCCGACACTCTCGTATAGACGCCGGGCACGTCGGCGCGGGCGCAACCAAAGCCGAACGACGTCACGCCCACCGCGTAGTGCATTGACCCCGAGCCCGGGGGCAGGGGGATCTTCACCTGCAACGGTCCGCCGGAATCCCCCTATAAAAAAAAGAACCTGTGACTCAGTGGTGTGAATTAGTATTGTAATTAGTTCTGGTTGGTGAATGGTAAGGTGAGACCTTGTGTCTGTTAGAATAGCTACTCGCAGAGTAATCAGTAACCATTCATTTATTTGCTCAAACATGGTTGCCAACTTTTTTACAAAAAATAAAGTATTTACAGGCCTGAGAAAGAAAGTAAACAGTATTTTAGAAATAGGAACAGTATTTTAGAACAATGAACAGTGTTTTATTGCTTTAAAGGCAAATTAATCTCCCACAACTAATCAATTTAGCGACAAACAAACTAAACTTAAATAAATAAGGAACTATTTTTTTAGTTACATTGACAGATTCGTCCTGAAACGCCATTACTGTAACTAGGTAAGCTGCACTGACTTAGCGTGTGCTTAGTGTTAGGAATTTTTAAGCTGAAAACAGTATTTTGTATACTGTATTTTTGTTCAACAGTAAAAAGTATAATGTTGTGAAAAACAGTATAATCATCATCCCAGCCTATATACATCCCACTGCAGGTCACAGGCCTCCCCTCAGAATGAATATTTTGACTTTGACTTTGACTTTGATGTTTTCCTTCACCGTAAAGCTCGTGGTAAAAAATTTGAAAAACTCAGAGGTGCGAGCCGGAGTTGAACCCACGATCCTCAGCTTGAGAGGCCATAGGTCAAACCACTCGGCCACCACGGCCTTCCCTTTAGTTTTTTATATTTTTTCCACATTTTTCGATACTTTATTACAAAACTGTCCCTTTTAAAGTGTGTCCCTGTTTGTACCTATCTTTCGTTCATGATTTTATATATCACCTAACTTGTATAGTATGCATTATTTTTAATGCAAAAGCCACCGCAATTTTTTTTACACCACAACAACCCGTTCATTTGAATAAAAAGCTAATAACTCCCACTTCGCCCACGCTGCTCTTACCGCGTATAATTCGCATCAACAAGTTAAATGAATAACCATGAATAATTAGTAGGGCCCTAAATGTCCAGACAAAAACAAATTATTTAACTATAGGTATGTAAACAATTACTTTGCTCATCCACGACCACACCACAACACATGATAGTTGGGTTTGTGTGAATATGTATTTTTACAGTGGAGGCGCTGCATGAACACACATTTGTTACCTAAGCGTAGCTATAGCTATCGTAAGGTCACGGGCGAGTAAATTAATTGTTTATTTCATTGACTTTCACTAAGTAAGGTCTGATTAAATCAATTATTATAAAACTAGCTTTTGCCCGCGGTTTCGCTCGCGTGGAATTCGGTTATGGCGCCCTATTCCCTCGGAACTGTGCATTTTTACGGGATAAAAAGTAGCCTATGTCACTCTCTGGCCCATAAACTATCTCTATGCCAAAATCACGTCGATCCGTCCCTCCGTTTCGACGTGAAAGACGGACAAACACAAAAAAACACATAAACATACAAACACACACTTCGCATTATATTATTAGTATGGATTAATATTGTACTTGTAACACACATGCCAGTAAGATACTTAAACCTACTACTAATCCTGCTAATAAGTATTACAAGTACGAAAGGTGAGTGCACGTGTGTATGTACTTCTTCACGCTAACACGGCTGGGCGGTTATGGATAAAATTTGGTATATAGATAGCTTCTAAGTCACACTAAGTCACTTTCTAAGTCACACTATGTGACTCCTTAGTCACACTTAGTCACTTTCTAAGTCAAACTAAGTCACATTCTGAGTCACTTTATAAGTCACTTATAAGTCACTATTGACAGAATCGTCGCGGTCGTCGGATAACTATCAGTTGTGAAACTTCATGGGGATTTCATGGGAAAATGCTAAGGTAGTTTCGCTTGCTTCCACACCGCAGAGCTGGAGTCCGGAGTCAGTAGTTTGACAATAGAGAGCGCTGGTCGCCTTTTAGGAAACCCCTTGAAAAGGAGGGTCTGTCCTATTCTAATAAACGGATTCGGATTATCCCAATATTCCACGAAATCCTAGTTAATGCCAAAGTCTTATTCTTGAATATGAAATGTAATTTTAGAAATTTTATTCTCCTTGGAATTTTAATTCGACTGCCAGAACTAATTCTTCACGCGAGCAAAGCAGCATGTAATAACCATCTGAGATACATATATACCTAAATACAACTAAAACTCTGGGATAAATATAAGGTTTTGTTGATAAACGAATATTTCGCATTAACGATAGCCAGGTTAAACATGAAACGCTTGGAGTAAAATGAAATCGCGCGCGTGTTGGCAACGGAGAGAAAGACTCAATACCTTTTAATCTGTTTTCGATTCTGTTGAAACGTTTAATTTTATTGAACGATTCTGTTCGCCCATTTGTTCCCCG
This sequence comes from Choristoneura fumiferana, assembly GCF_025370935.1. Classification (NCBI taxonomy): domain Eukaryota; kingdom Metazoa; phylum Arthropoda; class Insecta; order Lepidoptera; family Tortricidae; genus Choristoneura; species Choristoneura fumiferana. Next base: position 16,116,364 of record NC_133492.1, read on the forward strand.
TCCTTTCTCGATTTTACCGCGCTTTGTTTTATTTGAAAAATAATCTGGAGATGTTATTACTTTAACGGTCGTATATTTAAAAAAATACATAATGACACAAATATATTAATTAATGCATCTTCATCTATCATCCATCATATCAGTAGCATCAACTGTTCATGTGTCAAATTCGACCAACGAGTAGCATCAACTGTTACATGTGTCAAATTCGACCTTCATTTATCTTCATTTATTATTTATTTATCTTTATTTCCGGCGCTGTGCTGGCTGAAAATCAGCTCTGGGGTGTTCACTAACGCTTCAGCATTATGCTGAACCAGTGTCTGATTCACTATCGCAATGACACATACTATCCTTCGTGTTGTCAATTTGTACTTAGGCACTATTGCTGTGTCTTGTGAATAAATGTAGGCTTTCTTTCTTCTTTAGGTCTCTGGAATCTCTTACCTGACAAGAGTCCACTCCTCCAGCTAATTGCCCTGCACAGAGCTGTCCAGCTTGCACTCCGCACCACAACCGGTTGCAGTAGCGTTGCAGCAGCTTATTGCATGTGGCGGAATCTATGATGTCCACTTCAGCTGCCCGCAGATCTGGCGATGTTTCTCGCCCACCTGGGTATGGAAAAGAATATTAAATTGTGAAGATTATGAAGGTATTGCATCAAAGCGTAAATAAACAATGGCTAATGCCGCGTGACCTACAAAAGCCTACATGTTTTGTTAAATTTTGTTCCCTTTTATATTATTGTCTCCTCGTTTGTCAACTTTTACTGTCAACCGCACTCGCAGCTGGCCAAGTTACAGGCTCAGCTTAGTTTGGTCACTGACGGATAGTCCTACTGTTGTAAAATTCTGTTTTCTGTGAAATAAACTATTTTGTATTTGTATTTGTAAGTAACAAATTTGAGATTTCGCGACTGGTATATTTATGTATACAGTTTACGCCAGCTTGCTGCCGGATATCATTTGTCCAACTTTTTGGTGGTCGTCCTCTACCGCGGGTGTTAGCACGGGGTCTCCACTCCAGGACTCTTCTCTGCTTCTTGGAGCTGGCGTAAACTGGATGCGAGTGGCAATGAATAGGCAAGACTGGAAAAGTAGAGAGGAGGCCTATGTCCGAAGACGGGCGCTATAAGGGCTGTTATAGATATTTATGTATATAAACACACAGATATTTAATTTTGACGCTCTCCTCTAAGATTTTAGTTTAGCCTAGCTTTCTAATTATACTGTTGTATCCTTGGTTGCCCTGAAAACCAGCGCCATGACTGAAGAAATTCAGACATCGGTGTTTACTGAGTGGCATCCATTTTGGTGCTTTGTTAACTACTGTTGTATTTAGATTAAGATTTCATGTGCAAACTTTTTTAGCACCAAATAAATCAATTCTATTCTATTATATTCTATTTGTCTGTAGTCAAATACATGGCATCGACGAAAAGCGGTATAAGAAACAATTACTGTTAGTTTCTAAAGCTGTTTAATGGGAAGTGAAATAAAAGTTTCTAATATAATTAAAAACCCCCATGGAATTCTTAAAGTCTTTTAACAATTAAAAACTTTGGTTCCTCGAAATACTCGTCGCATCCACTCAAAGATTTGAAACTTGACAGTTAATAAGTTCACTTTTATACATTTCTATCTACCTACCTATTTCAACATCTAGGGTCTGTTGTGTTCATTTCTTTATTATTGTAAGATAAAGTGTTTAAATAGGTACATATTTCAAGAGAGTAGATAGGTAATTCACGTTTGAGTTAAAAAAATCCATGTCTATATATTAAAACATCCTATTCTAAAAGATTGCTCGAAACTTTGCAGTAAAAGAATTATGGACACATTAAGGAAACTTAAGAATTGAAAGCTTGCCAGGAGTTAAAACTTCGATCGATTTAATTTTTTTATTCGTGTAAGCTACCTAATTTTATTTTTAAACTATTAGATCTTAATCCATATTAAAACACCGTCTTGCACTTTATGATAAAGGCACAGAAGGGTCGGAAAGACTCAAGCTAAAATGAAACTGAGATGGCCATATTATGCCTTATGCTGACTGAGTTACGGGCTATAAGATAACTACAAAACCCACTATAGACCTAGTTGGTCTAAGCAACTATGGAGAGATAAGATAGAATTCTTTCATCCCAGTAGACTGGGAGGAGCGGCACCCGTATTCAGCAGTTAGCTTAAAATAATAAACGCTATAGTGCACTATTATAATTACTCATGATGAAAAAAGATACAAGAAAAAGAAGAATCGGTCATTGAAAGAAGTCGTGCTTATGAAGCATCAGAAGGGAGGAAAGCCGAGTGCTACAGAACTCCTTAGCTTGCACTTATAATGCATAAATAATATGCTGAACAGAATGTTAAAATTCACAAGTGGGGGGATACCCTAAGAACAAAAAGAACAGTAGGTACTTTCCTTTTGATTTATTTTACCTGTGCTTTTGTTTTGGTTTTGATTTTATAGGAAGATTACCTGTTTCTACAACTCCCCAGCCGGTGATGCTCCCTTTTTCAATTTTCGCCGTGTCGGAGGTCCACAAGCAAGCAGGTTGGATAAATTTGGTGAATTCCACATTATTCTCCAACTGCAGAAGAGCTATATCGTTGTACTTTCTTGGAGGGCGGTAGTAAGGATGGACGATGATCCTCGAGATGGTTGCGTCGTGCGGCTCGAATCCATTGTATGACTGTAAGAAGATGAGAGCATAGGAGCAGGCGAGTCCCATCGAAAGCAATCACCGATGCTTACGGACTCCTATGAAACGAAGTAGAACTACGGATGCATTGGTATCCATTTGAAATAATAATCTATTTGATCAGTAAAAAAGTTTTCCTTTAGCTCGTCTTACATTGTTTCAGTAATGCCTATCAATTTTCCTCTTCTTTTTAACCCCCGACGAAAAAAAGAGGGGTGTTATAAGTTTGACCGCTATGTGTGTGTGTCTGTGTGTCTGTGTGTCTGTGTGTCTGTCTGTGCACCGTAGCTCTTAAAACGGGTGGACCGATTTGAATGCGGTTTTTTATTTGAAAGCTGTTTTTCTAGCGATGGATCTTAGACATGATTTATCAAAATCGGTTCAGCGTTTCAAGATCATCAGATCTTTTGTTCGCTGCGGTAGGAATCTTAGACGCATAATGGATATTTACTTTACTTTCAAACATATTTGGGACCTTAAAATTTGAAACACCCATGTATGCTATATAGCTATGCAAGATTATGAAATTCTCGGCTGATGCTGCAGCCAGGATATCCAGAACACTAGTAGGTACACTCTTAATAAAACTATAGCAGATATTTCGTTTTGGTTCGTTTTGTTACTTACAACGTCCAGTATGTTCTTGTCTCCAAGTCTCACGATCCTGGGTTCAGGATCAGTGACGCTGGTGTCCCTAGCTGCCCTCGTGCAATGTCCTGCCGTCAGCACAAAGTTGGAGCTGATAAGGGTGCCGCCGCATTTGAAGATCCAGGTGCCTTCAACTGCCTTCCAGCCAAGAGCTCCCTGGAGAAGTATGATAAGTTATTGAAATGAAGCAAGATGGTCATCCAACGAGTCAACGAGATGGACGAATGACCTGGTTAAAGCCACGCACTCACAGTGGATGCAGGGCGCTTTCAACCGAAGCAACTGGAGGTATTTTAGGGAGGCCAATGTACAACAGTGGACGTCCTACGCTGATATGACGATAATGATGATGATGAAGATTTGATTCCTTCTTATTCTAAATCAAGAGTGCTACTTTTCTTACTAAACAACTCACGAAAAAATAAATTCACGTTTCTTATAAAAGTAACAAAACTCAAAGTTTATTTGAACTAAAATAGAAATTGGCACACTTTAAAGTGAACACATCCGGATTGAACTGCTATAAAATATCATAACAATAATCAACAAAAAGTTGGAAAACCCCCGACTTTGTCACTTCAAAGTTCAATATCTTAAAACGGCTGAACCGATTTTGATGAAACATGTCTAAGAACCATCGCTAGAAAACCTGCTTTCAAATAAAAAATGCATTCAAATCGGTTTACCCATTTAAGAGCTACGGTGCCACAGACAGACAGACACACATAGCGGTCAACCCTATAACACCCCTCTTTTTGAGTCGGGGGTTAAAAAAGTGGAAGTGTATAAAATGCCCTAACCCAACTAATTTTAAATTGGAATTTCTTATGAATATCTAAGTACGAGTAAAAATCAATACATCAGATCATTGTTCTTAAACTACCAACTCTCACCATGTGCGGGTATTCACCAGAAGCAGTCAGGTGACCTCCAATAACCAAACTATGGAACTTTATGCCGCTCTTTTTTCTATTGTAGGCTACACCTGTAGGAAATGTAAGTAATAATTTAGTTATAATAGGGGGTTAAGGGACCACGTCTTGATTGTCGGAACAGTCTTATAATGACTCACTGTCAAATCTCTTGCAATGCTATACTTTTACAATACAATCCACTCAATTTAAGCGTTACGAATTATCCCCAGATTTGATTTTTGATATTTTTGTAAGCAAAATATTTTCGATAATTTGGTTCTCGTTAAACTATGATTTTATTGAAAAAACGGACTTACATGCTTTTTCTCTCTGCGCCTTCTCCTGTTCGGTTTTCATTTGCCAGATGTATTCAAAACATTCTAAAAACAAGGTAGAATAAAATATATACCAATTATTTTTTATGATTTATCTTATCACAGATTTTATGTAAGAAAAGCCGTCGTATGTGCGCCTTATTACTTTTCCTTTCTACATGGTCTAGCCAAACAATAGTAGATTGTACTACAAAAGCATAAAACGAGACATTTCACCCAAGACGTTCATAGTCCAAGCCAGTACGGCGAGGGTGGATAGACATGTCGAGGGGAAAATGGGTTTAATCCTCGAGTTTTACACTCTGCTTTTCACTTAGATTGCGAGGAAATGAAATAGCAACAGCGGAAACAATTATTCACTTTCTATACACCTTTTATTTTTTATGCATTATTATACAATTCCATTTTGCAATTTTATTGATTTATTTTGATTTATTTTTAGTTTTATGTAAATTCAAAATTATTAAAAAAATATGTAGAAACTTTTTTGTTTGTGGCTGTTGACACCTGATTACCTTGGTGTTAGACGAAGATTTTATTTTATGCACTAGAGCATAAAAAAACATTTTATGTCGCCTAAATACACGAACTTTACGAGCATGAGAAGTGAAAATGAATTTAAGACACTTTTAACTCTCAAAACAATAGGTGACAGTTTAATACTACCTACCTACTTAAGCCCTCGGGATACATAATTTGAACAAATTACACAAATTCAAAATTATAAGTCGGAACGAAATTTATGAAGAAGATCTTCCGCAAAGATTGAAACTAGTCGGACCGTTCCTCACATATAATCGTGAGTTGAACTTTTTTAACCCCCGACACAAAAAGAGGGGTGTTATAAGTTTGACCGCTTTGTGTGTCTGTGTGTGTGTCTGTCTGTCTGTGGCACCTTAGCTCTTAAACGGGTGGACCGATTTGAACGCGGGAATTGAAAGCAGGTTTTCTAGCTATGGTTCTTAGACATGTTTTATCAAAATCGGTTCAGCCGTTTTTTATTATTAAAATGATAGTTTGTACTTTTTAGGACGTACTTTTTTCACTTATTCTTCTTCCTGGCTTGGCGAAATCCGGCATTATCGGGTTGTAGGGAAGACAAGCGTCCGCCTCCTCGTCGCGTGGAGTCGAGGCGGGACTCCCGCTCGGGTCTTCCTAAAAAATACAAATTAGGAGGAAAATATTGTTATTACATTAATATTACGTAGTTGGTATTTACAATACAGTAATTCTTTATCTATACGCATATCATAAACCTTTTAAATGCGTTCAAAAACTGTAAATTATGACCAGCGTACCTACACATAAACTGTTTTATTAGAAATAAATTCTTCGTAAATATCAGTGCATAACAAAAACGTGGAAGTCGAAGTATCCATTTTAAATCGCCACTAAAATGTAGGTTACTACAAATACTTACATTTTGTCGGATTTCTTCAGCCGGTCCCCAACTCCATTGGTCTTGCTGTCAATTTAAATTACGAGTATTCAATAATAATAACAAATATAACGACTCTGCATTCTGAATACCTCAAAACCGTTTATAACGACATTGAAGGGACAGCAATATTTGGTCGTTGTACACGGTTGGTTGTTATAACCAGTGTTACTTTGGTATATAAGGTCGTGTTGAGATTTTTTTTGGCTGTTATATCCGATATGTCGTTATAAATAGTGTCGCTATAAACGGTTTTGACGTAGTTATTTTACGTATATGATTGAAATAGTTTTATTATTAAGTATTTATCCTTATACAAAATTAATAAACCAAACACAGTCGTCAAACGGTGATGTTTTTTTTAACTATTAGTTTTTAATTACAATAAAAAAATAAAATAAATAAATAAATATCACGAAACAATTCACACCAATTGACCTAGTCCCAAAGTAAGCTTAGCAAAGCTTGTGTTATGGTACTAAGCAACGGATAAATATAATTATATAGATAGATACATACTTAAATACATAGAAGACCCGAGAACAAACATTCGTATTTTCATACAAATATCTGCCCCGACACGAATCGAACCCGAATTACAACAATAAAAACAATAAAGCATAAGCTCATTAAATATGTCATCAAATATCTATCAGAGAAATAACCTAACTTAACCTAATCAACAAAAAGTTGAAAACCCCCGACTTTGCCTGGACCGATTTTGATGAAACATGTCTAAGAACCATCGCTAGAAAACCAGATTTCAAATAAAAAACCGCATTCAAATCGGTCTACCCGTAAAGAGCTACGGTGCCACAGACAGACACACAGACGGACAAACAAACAGACACACATAGCGGTCAAACTTATAACACCCCTCTTTTTGCGTGGGTTATAAAACAGTGGTCAATCCTCTTTAGTACGTAGGTAGGTATAATGATAAAAACAACAAAACGTAAAACAAATGAAAACCACACAGTATATTTACCCGTTTAATTCTCGTTCCATTAAAACTAGACCACTTAGGATCAGCACTGGCACATGTTATTGTCAAAGCTGTAAAAAACAATTAACACTTAGATCACAACATTAAAAAATACCACAATTTAATAATTACCACAAAATACCTGCGCTCAATATAAACACGCTACCCAACATTCTGAACGTATTTGAACTACTTGTTGTTAAACTTAACTGCTATAAAGAAGCCGATTTGTATGTGACGATTTAGTTAAATATTTTAAATTTAATGTGCGCTTAGTCGAGTCAACTGACCGGTACTTATTTCTTTTAACTGCGTCTTGTTTACTGTTTCTTACCAGTTCTTCGAGGAAGCTTGAATGAATAAGTTGGAGAATGTTATTTTCGATTTTAAAGCTAATTGTAAAGGGTCGACATTACAACAATGTGGATTGGCGATGCGTGCACACTTAGATATATTGTTTGCTAATGTAGTACGGAATTCGAAACAAAAGATCGGTTTTCTCCTTCTTACTCATTTGAATCTTCATGAAAATTAAAAAATCCGACGAACCCCGAGCGACATCAACATTCTGGTTGATATATATATGAATACAGCCAAAGTTCAAAAAATATGTATACACGACATTCAAACGTATTATTTTTGTACTTAATAGTACGACGAAGATAATTCGTCGATAAATTGTATGGCATTACAAACTTTAATGTTTTGTGGTTACGATATAAAATTGTAAGAAATACGAAAACCTACCTTTGAGTCGTGTCGTGTTTTCTTAGTACTACCGCCTTAGCCGTGCCTCTCGGCTTGCATGATGTCATTCAACTAGGTACTTAAATGTATGAATGTTATGATTTGCTCTTGAATTTATTTTTATAAAACGCCTAATAGGTAAATATTCATTGAATGTTTATTAGCCGCATAATATGGTTCCTTTAATGCAAGATTATTGTCTTTTTGTCCTTCGAGAAATCTGTGGTAGTACGACAAAACTTTTCAATTTAGTCTAAAAGTGTAAAGTCACATTCACATTCATTTGTCGTATATACAATAATCATAAAAAGACTCGGGACCGATTTTGTTGCAATTTATGTGAATTTAATAAGAAACTTTCAAAGCAATTATTTAAGAATTACAAAAAGAGGTGTTATAGATAAGTTTGCCAAAATCTTCTTTCTTTCTTTCCTTGGGGAAGGGGTCTATATTAATTCGCATTCTGAATACGCATAATGTGGATTGGGATAACGGTAAATTGCCATAAATTTAAATAGCATAACATTAAGTACGAGATACTGAATTTTGAAATGATACTGACGGGAAGTTCTCAACTTTAATTTGTTTTTACAATTTAACTACCAAGTTTTTCAATATTTAAACTATACAATTTGTAAGAACATTAAAAAACTTGTACCAGGAAAACATAACAATGTCAGGTTGAGACAAAACGGGGCAGGTGTGTTCAATTATGAAAAGCACTTGTTGCGCGTCCATGAATAACGGAGTGGACCCAGTTAAGTGTGGAACTTGGCTTGTAAAGGCTCCATAATGCAGGCAATATACTGGAGTTAGCTCCTTGAGAACATGATGTCCTAGTACCTTGGAGGTGATTAAATGAACATAGGTTTATTAGCTAGGCAAGCCTTTCGTAAGAATAAAGGAACACGTAGTTGAAGAGAAACTTGTTAATTAATGCTTTTCAGAAATAAGACTGATTTGGTAAGGGAATTTAATAAATTAGACTTAGCTAAACTTAGTTTAGAAAATCCATGACTACGCATGATATTTTCTTTACAGGTTTATCGTAGATACATTGAACTATACCTACACACAAATGGTACATGAAATAATTTCCACACATTTCATATAATTTATGAAGCCGTGGTGGCCCAGTGGTGTGACCTAGCAGACCTCTCAAGCAGATGATCGTAGGTTCAAACCTGGGCTCGCACCTATGAGTTTTTCAGAATTTATGTGTGAAATCACACTTGAAATTTATCATAAAAAAAACGGTGAAGAAAAACATCGTGAGGAAACCTGCACGCTGAATTTAATGGTGCGTCATCACTAATCCGATTATTAAGCTATTTTTTATGAGAATATTAGTGAAATTCTAGGTTGGAATATTATTTGCCACTTATGTAAGGCTAAACGGAGTTTGCAAGAATATTCGTTACTTACCAAAATTATAAGTACCGATATAACTCAAGATCCATTAGGTCCCATCACTAAACGAGTCTCTGGTGTTACTTTACATACATATTACGTTTCTTCACTTAATTGTGCTTTGAATTAAATTAATCGATTATAAAAATCTGGTAGCTTAAATTTATTTCGTATAACATAGTTCTTTATGTTTAAATATTTTACGCCAGTCATATTCAAGGCTACAACTGAAAAATGTTTTTCAACACACTTGCGCGTCAATGACTCTATTTCATGCCTGTATACTAAAGGACAATGGCCTCAATTGTTCCCGCGGGAATTATGGATTTACGTATAGTTTTCCTCCCCTCCTGACTTTAGTTTTAAAAAGTTAGTAGGTACGTCATTTCAGACTAAAGAGGTTTAAAGTCAGCCAACGTTTTATTTACATCTTTAAAACTTAGATATGACCTAATTTTACACCATAAAAATTTGCCACGCTTCATGAAACTTCGTTATTTTTATATTTCAAATTTATATCATTTTTTTTTGCAATAATTTTAGTAAATATTTTTTTAGCATGTTGGAATAATCTGGCCGTAAGACCATTCGAATTCTAAATTAAACACGGTTCTTAGTATTATCTATGGTTGACGGCTCGAAAAAAGTGTCAATCAGGGGGCGACCAAATTCGAAAATTGAAGTTCATATCGTTTTCCTGACGCTAATATTATTTAATACCTACGAGAGTGAGAGGGACGGTACGATACGACCTTCGATTTTCGAATTTTGTAGTAGTTCCCTATTTTTTTTTATTTAGTAGCCATATTTTATTCTGTTGTTTTCTTAGCGTTTTACTTTTGCTGAGCTGTGAAATGTTTGGACACAAAATAATTTATCATATCATTGTGTGTATCACTGGCCGTAAGGGGATTACAAACTCGGGTCATTAAAAGCCCTCCGCCTCCGGTGTCGGGCTTCTAATAGAGTCTCGTTAGTAATCCTCTTCTTGCGCCCCTTAACGCACAATCTACTATTATTTGTTAGGTAAATAGACTTCACATAAAAGTGGCCGGAGCCTCCTTGTAAACTTGAAAAAGCCTCTGTCAGGAGGCACCGCTCCTCCAACCTCTCGACATCTACATTTTGTGTCTATTTCTTAACTGATAAACTAAACTAAACTTAAATGCTAAGGATAATGCTATGATACAATAATGCTTAATGCTATAATGCAAGCACTGTAATGACCCACAGACGACGTCTGTAAGACAGCTTGAGCTACAGTCACTAATACATTCATTTATCATTCTACAACGTCGCAACAAATTCAGCAAATTAACCTCCACTCAATTAGACTTTGAGCAAAACATACTTACGTGCGTTCCCGAACAGTCCGTACAAAGTACCGTTTTTAATCTAACTTTATATCAAGTGCCTATCAAGTTAAACGGAAAACTTTTTGATTTGTCACTCGTTCGTGCAATTGGCTTGTTTTACGAACATATAAATTTATTTCTTGAGGAATCTTGCTTGCGTTTACAAAATATTAAAATTCTACAGTCAACTACAAAAATATCAGGCCAAGGTCACAAACAAAAATATAGACGACATCAATGAAGCGTATAAAAGTCGTGTATATGTCGGCGGCCGATCGTAAAATCCGTCTGATCACGATATTCCTAGGCATATCATGAAACGCCGCCATATCGGTTCTGGCCATCGACTTTATAACCTAATAGACACCTAAAGTTTGCATTTCTACTTAGAAACAATTCGGCTAAGTCGCTGAGGTACGTGGGGGACGCGAGCGCACGCTGATTGGCCATTCGCTCGTCGTACCTAATTTTTTATTTTTTTCGGCATATCACGATGTGCCCGGTATAGAGCTGAAAATCGTGCAAGTTTTTTTTTTTATTCGACTGGATGGCAAACGAGCAAGTGGGTCTCCTGATGGTAAGAGATCACCACCGCCCATAAATATCTGCAACACCCGGCGTGGGAATTATACGGCTCAAGACCTCTCAGTGTGAGAGGAGGCTTGTGCATTGTACATATAGGTACGAGTATGTATTAGGCAGAAATGCCGATAAGAGTGTGTATGTATGTAAATACTTTATTGTAATTAAAACACAAAAATAATACAAAAAGAAAACAACAAAACGAAAGAGTCTTCGTTATTTGCGATTAAATCTTTGTGAATGTGGCCTAAATTCTCAGTGAAGGGTGCCTATTGCCTAAGTAACTTTGTATCTACCTTCAGTAATTATTCTGACATCGTAAAGTATACTATTATGTTAAGGTACAATCAAAGCCTTATTTCAAGGCCTGAATGTTGAGTCCGCTGTCCCTTACAAATTAATTCAATTTCACCAGGGGAGAGAAAGAGAGAAATCAGAGGAAGAGATTTACACAGTCATATTTGATACATACATTCAGAAGGAAAACATTTTAAAAAGAACATAAACTAAACTTCAAGCAGAGGTTCACGGGGTCAAACCCCGGCGCGCACCTCTGAGTTTTTCAAAAATCATGTGCGATACATTTGAAATTTACCACAAGCTTTACGGTGAAGGAAAACATCGTGAGGAAACCTACAACCTGTGAAGTAATTTAATGGTATGTGTGAAGTTCCCAATCCGCACTGGGCCCGCGTGGGAACTACGGCCCAAGCCCTCTCATTCTGAGAGTAGGCCTGTGCCCAGCGGTGGGACGTAAATAGGCTGGGATGATCGAATAATATACATGTATGTATGTATGTAAACTCTTTATTGCACATAAAAATAAAAATACAAATACACAGAGACGAGAACAAAGGCGAGCTTATCCCTAAAAAGGGATCTCTTCCAGCTAACTTAGAACTACTAGAATACATTGGGTCACACTCAGCATAGTGTTGCGGCTGCCGCAATGCTGGTTTTCAGTGGGATCCAAAGAACCAGTCACCGACATAGCTCGAAGAATATGCAAGTTGAAGTGGCAATGGGCGGTCCACATCACTCGAAAAACAGCTCGGAGAACTGTTGGTGGAGAAAGGTCCTCGAGTGGCGATCACGATTTTTTTAAGAAATGAATATGAAAAGTTTATTCAAGACAAACGATGGGCAAAATAACAAAATACAAATAAAAAGGGTTAAGATACAACAATGTTTTGTGCCCAAATTGGTCTCGCCTCAGCATAAGCTGACTTCTTGGACGAAGTAAGCGCTGGCTCTACCGAGACCATTTTAAACATGAGTCGGGCAGCGCCGTCTGGCGGCGAACAACCGAGACTTTTAGTGAACTTGCCCATTGTTTGTATGGTAACCGGTGTATGTCGGCATCATCTCGGGTATGCCTCGCCCGTGCCTTGTTCGTGCCCCTTGTTACGCATCGCCTCCAGCGATTGGCGATGTTAAATGAAATAGGAAAATCCGACATGTCAAATTAAATTTTGCGAGGAATAAATTACACCACATACCTACAGCGTGTTATTTTTTTAGGAAACATTCAATAGGCCAAATAAAGTTGATGTCTCCAATATACCATGTAGATGTCTAACTAAATATTAACATAATTAACCCTTAATAAGGCCCCATTTATAGAAAAAAAAAGATATTTTTTTTATTGCCACAGAAAAAATATAATACATTTATTCCACTTTCTGCTGGCATTGCTATGCTATCTATTAATATTGCATGTGGCCAAAGGGACCGGCTCAGCATAAGCCTATTATTTATTGGAGCTTACTACCTCAGAATCAAAAGCAGTTATCGAATACATACCTGATATAATAGTATAATAGTATGATGATAGTATGATAGTATGATGATGATGATAATGATATAATAGTATTTTCAATAATTACAATGGATATTGTAACTTATAACTAAAACAATAAGGTTGGCATGTAGTCGCCTCTGCCTTTTTAATTAAGGGTTAGGTCATGATCATCATCATCATAATCTTGGCAGCGGCCTGCATCCACCGTGAACCCGCAGCTTTAACCAGGTCATCCGTCCATCTTGTTGGTGGACGTCCTACGCTACGCTTGCCGATCCGCGGTCTCCACTCGAGAACTTTTCGGCCCCAACGGCCATCCGCTCTCCGTGCTAAAAGGAGCGTGCTAAGGGTTAGGTATGCACGGTAAAACAGTTTAAAAAATTCTTAATCTGTGGCATGGACTTCATACCTCTACGTCCTTATGGTAAGTAAATGCGGTACATCATCATCATCATCATCATCTCAGCCGTAGGAAGTCCACTGTTGGACATAGGCCTCCCCTATAGACCTCCATTTGCTTCGGTTGGCAGCGGCCTGCATCCACCTTGAACCCGCGATTTTAACCAGATCATCCGTCCATCTCGTTGGTGGATGTCTTACGCTGCATATAATATGTATATTCTCCATTGCAATATTGTTTTTTTTTATGTAATAGCAGACTAACGAGCAGACGGTTCACCTGATGTTAAGTGATTACCGTCGCCCATAGACATCCGCAGCACTATCAGGACTGCAGATGCGTTGCCGGATGGTTGCCGGCCTTGCCAGAAATGGTACAAACTTTTTATAAATACTAACTTTTCAAGACTTGGGGCATCGCTAAACCTGTTTAAGACATCTGAATCTACCAGCGTTGATTACTGCTAACAGCGCAAACTACCAGGAGCCCATAGATAATTCTGTATAGTTCATTACTTGTTATTAAATTTGTCAGTCCGAGCGCGAATTAGCTAGCAGACATCTTGACGTTAATAGACAGTAGAGACGAACCAGCGGGAGTAGACTCGTAAATTTCCTAGGATCGTCGCTTGTAACTCGTGATTTCAAGGAAAAGGCGGGGGGGAGGTAGGTCTTGGTAGGTTGGTCGTGCCTTCCATTAGTTCCTAGAGTGGTGTGATGATCTTGAAAGTTTTATTTCTGCAATAAGTTCGCGCCGATTTTGACGCCGAGTTGGCTAGAATACGTTTAGTCTGCTAGACTCGTGGATTGGATTAAAGTTTTAGCTTTTATAAGTCATGTATGATGCAAGAGTCTTATCACACTGGCAATTAGCGGACAAGTTGAAAATGAAGCGGTTGCGCAACGTTTTCGTCGCGAGCGTGCAACGGTAGTGCTGCGAGCGCGTAGCGAGTGATTTGACCTATCGTTTCTCGAGCAAAGGGTCGTAGGATCAATCCTGAGCTCGAACCTCTGCTTTTTTCGGAATTTATGTGCGAAATTACATTTGTGATTTACCATGAGCTTTACGGTGAAGGAAACATTGGGAGGAAATGTGTAAAAACTTGCGGAGCAATTAAATGGTTTGTGTGAAGTTCCCAATCCGCAACAGGCCCGCGAGGGAACTACGGCCCAAGCCGTCTCATTCTGAGATGAGGCCTGTGCCCAGCGGGACGTATATATAATATGTAGGCTGGGATGATAACGATGATTTTTAACCCCCGACGCAAAAGAGGGGTGTTAAAAGTTTGACTGCTATGTGTGTCTGTCTGTCTGTCTCTGGCACCGTAGCTCTAAAACGGGTGAACGGATTTGAATGCGGTTTTTTATTTGAAAGCAGGGTTTCTAACGATGGTTCTTACACATGTTTTATCAAAATCGGTTCAGCCGTTTTTGAGGTATTGAACTTTGAAGTGACAATGTCGGGGGTTTTCCAACTTTTAGTTGGTTAGGTAATATAAGATAAGATGCATTTCACATGTGTTCGGAGTAGGTATTTAGATTGATTTGTACTTTCGTTTAGATCTTCAAACTTCAAGTTCGTGACATACAACTTTCTTAAATTTTTAACATCTTTTTGTTATGCTACGCTACTTTGTCACGAATAAATGATTTTCTATTTCTATTCTATTTTCTATTTAAGTTTCGTCTCAGTGCTATACGTAGCGGTGTATCTATCGGCGGCCGATCGTAAAATCCGTCAGATCACGAAATGGCCGCCATATCGTTCAAAACTCACCGTTTAACGATTTGCCTAGTGACGTTTAGGCAGATCATGAAATTTCTAGAAATATCATGAAACGCCGCCATATCGGTCCTGGCACATCGCCGGCCGCTACCGAGGCACGCTCGCTGCGCTCGCTCGGCTTGTGCGTTGTGGGCACAATTCATACTAACAACTATGCTTCGCTCATCGTACCTAAATTTTTATTTTTGTCGGCATATCACGATGTGCTAGGAATATCGACGAATGCATATCATGAACATCGTGATATGCCTGGCCAACTTTTAGCCATATCATTAATGGCGCCATTTAACGATATGCCCAGGAATTTCGTGATCTGGCGGATTTTACGATCGGCCGATCGATCGACATTAGGTCAATGCTTTTAAAGAACATCAGCACTAACGTAAGTTGGTAATACGTAACTGAGTTACTGTTAGAGCTACTTCAATGGCTGTTGAGGAGTCAGGGCTTGAACTAGTAACTGGCACTCGGGAGGGATAATCAGTTGACTTAGTTCACTTCACACTCTGAATACTAAGAGCGATGCCGACACTGAACTAAATAAGTGTTAGGCTGCCTGCCCACTGGAGCGGAGCGAGGCAGCGGAGAAGAGCGAGGGGGTAAATCCGGATCAGAAGATTCAAAAGAGTCAGATCCTTAAGCGGATCCGAATCCCTTACTGACTCCGAGGAGATACTAACTCCGACCAACCTATTGGATCGAGCGACTCGCGATCGGCGATTCAGCACTCACTTCACTTCCATTCAATCACGTCGGATTTGATCGGGTATGTGCCGTCCCGCTCACGCTAATAGCATTTATTACGAGAGGAAGAGGGATAGCATGATACCGATTTCAGAGCCGCTCCCCGGAGCTGGTTCGCCAGTAGTAAGTATATTCGAAGTGACTCACATATTCAAAAGAGTCATTAGGACGAATTGGTACTTCAGTACCTCGGTACCGAACCGAGCCGGATCGGCCATAGACAAACTGATAATCGCTCGAAAGAACCGGAGTCAATAGAGGAGTCGGAGTCAATAAGCGGATTTGGTACCGATGGGAGCTGGATTTAGTGAATCAGATCCCTTGTTGGAGTCGAGATTACCCATGTCTAATGCGGAGCGGAGTTGGGGACTGTGTCTACCCATATATGCGCGGACCTAGACGGAGCGGAGAGAGAAGGAGTTGCGTACTGTTTTTCCATGCGCGGAAGTTCCCTGCTTCCCCGTTTGCGCTCCCACTCTGTTTCCCCGCTCTTCTTCCTGTCTTGCCGATTTTGTATGAAGTTTTAAGCTATTTATCAACTTCCGTCCACTGAAAAGGAGTGGAGATTTCATATTTTTATGTTGGTGGATTTTTACCTCGCTCACAGTTTTTTATTTTCAGTTAGTTTATTTCATTTATTTTCAAATACATAAAAAAAACATCTATTTTGCTAAGTCAGTAATTCTAACCACATTTCTAACTTTAAACTCGTAATTAGAGCTTGTCAGTTAAGCTTCGCTGTTTTTAGAAGAATTCAAACTGACAGAAAAACGGCCAGATTGGCAACCTTTTTTTCTTTTTTTATATTAAGACATTGACTTTGCTCTAAAAACCCTCGCAGAGCCGCAAAGGTCACCCTCAACTGATAGCACACCACAAGCACTAAATCAACACAAACTGGAACAGAAATTTATGCATAAATAAATCTGCCATTAGTTAGTTTATGGGCAGTTTATAACATCTGGCAAATATTCCGGTGGTGGTGCCGACCTAGAAGCAATTTAACTTGGAGCCAATTGAATTGCAGATTCGCGGGCTGGAGATCTGCTTAATCAGTTAGGGTTTGGACGCTGCAGTGAATAGGTGAGGGATAAAGTGGCTGTTAGCTGAAACACTTGATCGTTAGTGTGTACGCTATGCGATTTAAAAAAAATCGTGTAAAAAGTCACTTGAAAAAAAAACGAATAATAACCTAACTTACGAAAGTTGGCAAATCTCCGACACATTTCAAAGTTCAAACACACACACACACAAACATCACGCCTGTATTCCCAAATAGGGTAGGCAGAGCATCAGAGCACACGAAACGTTACTGCTTCGGAGCCACTTTTAGCAATTTTAGGTTTTAAGTTTGACAAAAAATTACTAGTGACGGGTTGCTAGCCTGTCGCCTACGGTACACCTTAACCTATAATCACCGCAAGGAAATTAGCTTTCACGTGAAAAAAAAACCAAATCGAAATCGATCAATCCATTTGAGACAGGCAGGCAGCAGTATCCTTCAAGGTTTATATTTTCTGCTTCTACTCTTATCTAATAAATGCTAAGTTTTATCTACTTAGCGAACCACCAATGCAACGATGCTTGAAATAAAATATTCTACTTGTATCAAACGTAGCCGATAATTATGTACCTACCTATAGATATAGGTTTGTCTTTTGAAAGGTTTTAATCCAGTATTTACTCCATGCAAAGAAGGCTAAAGCCTTCATTTGGTCTTCGTTAAAGTTTGTTTTCACGGAAACTCGGGTTATCCACTCCGCGAAGAAACTTGGATGGTTTGCTTTGGAGGTCGGGACGCGACTGAGTCTGAGTGGCAAACAGTACTCCAGACTGGCTAGGAGTTATCATCGCTATTAAGTTTTATAAACAGAACTGTCGTTTTAGTTCTATAATTTGCGGTTATACGCTGGAAAGAGACAGTATAAGCCAAAGGAATAAAAATATGCGACGCTCGTAATAAAACGATTTCAGTAAATTATTAGTTTTACCTTAGTACCTTTTCAGTTATTGGTTACTTAATGTCGGAAAATATTGTAGTGTGTCTCTTACGATCATCCTCACAAAATTTTAAGAAGTAACGAGTATTATAAAGAACATAAAATAATATATAAATATATGTAGGTACAATAAAGAAGCAATTTCTTTTAGCATCAGATATATTTACTACGGCAAGTAAGTATCTGATAACACAACAACAAAGTGGAAGCACTTTAGCAGGTTTAATTGTATGTAGAGGATTTTTTTGGAATAATTCAATAGATTCTAAAAATTCTTTCACTTGCCAGCTAATAATTGCCTATACAGTTAATGATTTTATCATGAACAGGGATGTTTAGAAATAGTTTAGAACATTTGAGAATTTTTACTTAGGTATATTAGGTATTTCACAACAACAACAAACTCGCATTTCAATTCATGTTAATTTTACAGCATTTCAGCCCGATTGTTGAAGTCACTCCGAAGTTACGTCTAATTAAGTCAACAGGCGCTATTCGCATTTCCGCGTCACTCCAAAAGCAATTAAAAGCACTTTAAGCCGTCCGCAATCAGCGACACCTACAGCCAAACTCGGGTCATGTTTACAAGAACTGATACTACAATGGCAACCGAAACCGAGTCCCCAGACTAATAAATATTCCAATGATTTGCCATCCAATTCGGCCAGTGCCAAATCTTTCCGATGGGAGCTTTGCATTAGCATACAACTCCGCAACTTTACACCGTTGCCTCGTAATCTCAACGCGCGCGAATTCAAGCCGTCTCTCTAATGAAATAAAGACAGATTTAAATAAGATACGGGCAAAGTCGTTGGCTATTTGGGTTGGGTATTTCTAACGCTCAGCGAGAACAATTCTTCAAAAGAGCGCACCTCTTTGAATGGAGCCTGCGACCCGAAGTTTGACGAAGACTTAATTTATGCATTTCTTCTTTAATTTTGTTCGGAGATTTGAATGCGATGGATTTGATTTAAAAGAGAAGACAATGCAGCCCCGAATGGCGGGGGCTGATGAACTAAAACAAATTAATGAATTATTCAGCGCAGTTTTGCAGAACGTGGAAGTAATTAGTAGCATTTTAAACGAGGTTTGTATTGTTTCGAACACGATAATTTTAGCGAACGAGTTGGCGCAGTCGTAATGAGTTTAAACCTTGTTGTTCTAATGCCTAGGTTTAATTTTGTTTAGGAGTAATTGCTTGATTTTGTTCGGTAATTTCACAACTATATTTTATCTACGCACACATCATAAGCCCTCTATAATGCATTCAAAAACAGGAAATTATGACTAGAATAAAGATAAAACTGTTTCGTTGGAACAAATTTCTTATCTGCGAAAATGTCGTGTGAAGCTGATTTTATTATTAGGTACATTCAAATTTCGAATATCTCTCAAAAGCGAAGCCATTTCGTCTGAATTATAATTATCTTAATCCAATTTAGGCTATAAAATAAGCACTTATGAATGTCTACCACCGGTTCGGAAAACCTCCAAAAGAATCCGGCAAGAAAATCAACAAATAACATATATATTTTGAACTTTACAGTGTTATTTAATGCCTCTCCATTACATATATTGCGAATAAAAAAACTACTCGCCTCATCACGGAAAAAATCTTCTAAAAACGTAACTCTCAGCAAAACGGCCTCGTTACTGCCATACAAGTTATCTCCCCATACAATCTTCACACACTATCACAAGTTTTTTACACGCAAACTTCCCGAGATCGCTGACTCACCCAAACTTCCGACGGTCCCTTATTACCACCCCATAAAGCTTAGATTATGGCCGCCGCCCGAATAAAGGAATATGTAGCCATCAGTATGGATGCGAAAACTTCACTAACATAAAACTTGATTCGGTCCAAATTATACAAAAATTTGGGGTAGCTTGTTTACTAAGAAAAAGGTTTTTCTTAAATAATGACGATTTCTTGACAGGCTATCGCTAGATGGCGTTGGTATTAATTGTGATTTCCATTTCGACACATCCAAGGAATGAATATCATCGTAACTAACTTTTCGACAATTTTCAGTTACACATGATTTCGCAAGAAATAAAATTATCTTTTTTTAGCTCAAATATTTTGCGTTTAAAAGTTAGAGCATGGAAAAACATTGTAAGTATAAAGGTGCACTGGGGTGAATAAAATACCAACTTTAGTTACGCCTTAGTCCTTTCAAACTACCTTTGTCGCAATGGCATGAAAAAAATTGTATTACGAGTACCAGATACATTTTTATTCCTCGACATAACTCCTTATTATACTAACATTGAATACTTACAAAGAGAATAATAATTGTATGTCTGAGTCACTAAAAAGGGTAATAAAAAAGAAATGTATTTGTGACAAAACAATCATAAAACTCTTTAGTATTAGCTTTGTTGATTATAATGTACACGGCGGTTTTGTACCAAGACTTCATTTTTTTTTATAAAAAAATATAAATCTTTCATGTGCCGCCCTGTAAAGTTAGTGTAAATGAGTTACGATGATATTCCTCGCAGGTGTCGATTTGACGTTACAGTCTTGCTTGCAATTGGCTCATTAGAATTGAACCAATCACAAACGTGATGTAAATATCAAAGCTGTTAAACGGTCTAGCCTGTCGGACTGTTCTTAAGCTAAGAGTACTAAGCTCTGCCATTGCAGGTATACAATTTCCGTTTCCTCCTCCTTTTACAGTACTTTCATTGTAGCATGGTGCAGGTGACAGCTGTCAATATCACAAGACTAGAGAGTCAAAGTGTCGAAACTTGAGTCGATAAAATTAATAATTTAAAATCTTAATCATAATTAATGTCATCATTAGTCAGATTATTACGCTAATTTTATTGAGAATATTAGTAAAATTCTAGGTTGGAATATTATTTGCCACTTAATTAAGGCTGAACGGAGTTTGCAAAGCATATTTGTTACTTACCAATAATTAATAAGTACCGATATAACTCAAGATCCATAGGTCCCATCACTAAACGAGTTTCTGGTGTTACGTTTCATGCATATTACGTTTTTTCATTTAATTGTGCGTTGAATTTAATTAATTGATTGTAAAAATCTGATAGCTTAAATTTGTTTTATATAAAATAGTTCTTTATGTTTAAATATTTTACGCCAGTCATATTCAGGCTACAACTGAAATATACTTCCATTTATTTAGACCGCAGCCACTTTTTTTGATTAAAACGAAACGTTCATTAAGTGTCACCCGCACCATGCTAGAATGAAAGCACTGTAGTATAATAAAGAGTATAAACAAACACACAACCAGTGAATGATCTTTCTCAGGGCACAGACATCGGCATCACAGCCCAATGTAAGATGGATGCATGATCTGATCAACATTGAATTTCCATCCCTTTGATCTATGGAAGCATTCCATGCCACGTTGCGTAACTGGAATTACTTCCCTATTAGCAAATAATAATGGTACATGGCCCGTGCAAGGCGCGTCTTCCAAGTTTATTTATACCATGCAGTTAATTATCACGAGCTTTTCAGTTAAGAAAAATATCGTTATTATCGTTATTCATCTATAACTAAACGAGCAATTCTAAACTTGGCTTGACACGCTACCGCGTGTCCAGATATTTCGGGGATCTCGGAAACGGCTCCAACGATTTCGATGAAATTTGGTATGTAGGGGTTTTTGGAGATGAAAAATTGATCTAGCTTGGTCTTATCTCTGGGAAAACGTTTGTTACCGAGTTTTAGCCCAAACAAAGCACGGTCGCCCAGGTACTCATCCTTATGCAACCGATTGCTGGACAGGGCCTCGTCTCAGAATGAGAGGGCTTGGGCCGTAGTACCCACGCGGGGCCAGTACGGATCGGGAACTTAACACGCACCGTTAAATTTCTTCGCAGATGTTCTCCTTTACCGTACTAGGGTCATTCACCACTTCAATTTTCGTGGCCACATTTTAATACGAATCGGCGGTTGAATCACATTTTAGATTATTTTTTAGACGTCCTATACTTGTACTAGATATCCCTAATAGTAACCAGATCGTCTGCCATGTCAACAAAAATGTGCCCACGAAAATCAAATAAAATAATCGCTTGTAGAGGCGATATAGGAGAACAAGTGAAACAATCAAATGTTGAGTGCTGATCTCTTAATCAAACAAATATGTCTTTTATACTAACTTAAAACTACGTCACCACTACATGCTCAAACCACTACGATCCTCGACGGACGACTGAACAGTGTAGCGACTTAGAAAAGACCTACAAAGTACGGGATCCCCGGCGTGCGAGTACGAGTTTTTTTTTTTTTTTATTTTATTCGATTGGATGGCAAACGAGCAAGTGGGTCTCCTGATGGTAAGAGATCACCACCGCCCATAGACTACTGCAACACCAGGGTATTGCAGATGCGTTGCCAACCTAGAGGCCTAAGATGGAATACCTCAAGTGCCAGTTATTTCACCGGCTGTCTTACTCTCCACGCCGAAACACAACAGTGCAAGCACTGCTGCTTCACGGCAGGATTAGCGAGTAAGATGGTGGTAGCAATCCGGGCGGACCTTGCACAAGGTCCTACCACCTGCAAGTTGCCGGTTTTTAAAACAAAATGACACAGTAAGCTGTCATTGTTTTGCAATCGCCGCCACCCGTGAACGTATACGCTTACGCAATCACGTATTATCTCAGTGTCGAAGGTCTTGAGGGAATAGGCTGTTATCCAAATCTAATGGAAGACCTTTAGCGAAGCCCTCCTAATTTGGGATGCAAGTGGCGTAGGGCCCCAGTAAACTGTGTTTAGGGCGATCTGTCCCCGATCATATTTGTCCCACAAGTATAAACAATCTTGGTTATCCCGGTCATTTGGTAGGTTTAAGTCGCCGTTTGTTTTTGACGAGCGCTCAATTTTTCAACGCGGTGGCTGCGTTTAATGCGAGCTTTTGAGTTAAAGTCGTGGAAATGCTGTTATTTGTTATAAGGATTTTGACTGGCAAAGTGCCGTTTTGAATTATTGCTGTAATAAAGTTTTCGTACATAGTTATACTATGCCCAAGCCCTCTTCTTCTGAGAGGAGGCCTGTGCCCAGCAGTGGGACGTATATAGGCTAGGATGATGATGATGATGACATAGCTATACTCGTACAAGTATAAGTTAACGCCCTTAAAACACAATGTACTATTTTAAGGTGCGGTGCTTAAAAAACGGTGACGGCACGGGATCGCAGTGACGCACCGTTTTTATCGCATGCTCTCCACACCGCTGCTTACAATACGGAATCGCAGTGACGTGCTGTAAACGTCAGGACTTTACCGAACAAAAGTCTTGTCGTTTACGGCCCGTCACTGCGATTCTGCACCGTTTGCGTATTTTAAGCAGCGGTGAAGAAAGCATGCAAAAAACGGTGCGCATACGGTGCGTCACTGCGATTCCGTGCCGTCACCGTTTTTTAAGCAGCGGTTTGGTCGCACCCTTAATCACCATACATTTGAAATGACATGTGACTCGGTATCAATGTCTATTTAATAACTATCAATTTCGTTATTTAATTTCACGGTAATTAGAATACGTTAAAAATTAAATATTTTCCTTGCTCCTCCGCTACCAAAGCCACTGTTTTTTTTTGCAATTGTAATAAAGAAGTATGAGCTTCACAGGTATTCCATCGAATTCACCATTTTTTCCAAGACCAGTGCCGGGTCTGTCGGCGACAGGCTGTGATTAAGGCTATACATGACACTGGCGGCAGTCCAAATCGTTTGTCCGCAACTGTTAGAGTTTTTACTCTTCTATGGATTTTAATTTGGGAATAGTCGTTTGCTGTTCGGAGCCATTTTTAAATTGAAGTTGTGTGGGGTTGGAATGACTTGTGGGTTACGAGGACTTCGATTTTTGAATTCTAATTTAACCGTAGTAGCAGGTTTGCCGGTTTGTGTCTATCGAGCAGAAGGTCGTGGGTTCGAGTCTGAGCTTGCATCTTTAAGAGTTTTGAAATTTATGTGTAAAATCATATTTGTAGTTGATAATGAGCTTTGCGGTGAAGGAAAATATTGTGAGGAATCTATGCACCTACGAAAAAATGTAATGGTGCGAGTGAATCAAAAACTTCCAGAATTTTTAACTTATACTTGAAAACTGATAAAAAATGACGAAATCATGACTGAAAAAAGCTTTCTATAAAAAAGATAGGTAGACTAAATACCGATCCGAATCACGACCGACTCCAAAAAAAATCAGGAAAAACAAATAATAATTAAAATGTGTTCATTTATTTATCTGAGCTCTGGAGAGACCAAGGCGTCCAGACTCCGGTGGCTTGTGCATGTAGAAAGGTTGAGAGAGGATCGAGCCGTGAAGAGAGCGTACTTCGGACGACCGAGTGGACGTAGGCCGGTTGGTCGTCCCAGGTACCGCTGGAGGGACGAGGTCCTGAAAGACCTTTTGGACCTCGGGGTCGAAGGCTAGCAAGAGTTGGTTCAAGATAGCAAAGCGTGGCGTAATCTGGTGTTGGAGGCCAAGACCCACTTTGGGTCTGCGCCCTGGTAGAAAGTAAGATGTGATTTATTTATTAAAAAGTAAAAAGTAACCGTCTCTTTCTCAAGCAATACTCTGAAAAGAGACGGTGTGCTCAAAACGCTATCACAAAAATATATCAGAACTTGTTTCTCTTTGTGCTTTTGGAAAAGGTTAATGAAAAATATCTGCACCCAGACATGAACAAAAGCAAACCCGTGCTATGTTCTACCCGCAATTAATGCGTTGTGGTTGTGCACACAACATGCTACGAGTTTAACTGAAAATTTATGAAAATTCCCATTTCCTCGATGGAATCATCGTTCGTACGGAGATTACCAGATTACCAGGGCAGATGCAGAAATTAAATACCGCATTATTTAAATTTAAAAATATCCTCATTAGTGATGCATCGTAAATTGGCAACATTACGCGACGTGTAAGATCAGGTTTATATGAAGAAATTAATGCATTTGACATAAAATGTGCACTAAAAATGCACCTTGCATTTGTCATCTAGTTAGTTTAGATGTGTATAAGTTCTTAATTAACAAAGTCAATGAGTTTTTTTTTCGTAGCTAACACGATATGGATACTCTTTATTATTACTGTCATAAAAATACGTTATTAAACATACAACATTTTGCAGCATTAATCCCTATTAAATGACTTTCACAGGTGCCACCGACGCACATGTGCATTCAAGATTGTATGAATAATTATCACAACGGCACTGGTTGAAGTTCCGAAAACGCATAATGCGTCAGAGGCAGTGAATGGGTTATAATGTTATTAATGAGATGCGGGACCCTTCCCGTTTCTCACTCATCAAGAACCCCTATAAACTATTTATATTGTCTTTAAATTACTTTCGTCGAAATCGTTCATTATAGGTAGGTAAGTATGACACAAATTTTAGGAAAAGACATAGAAAACCAACGCAAACTTCCACTGTCCGGAAACTTGGCAACCTAAACGCACTTTGAACCAGTAGCCCCTGGAAAACTCTATTGATACCAGCAAACTACTGCTATGAATTCCTCGTTCGTCTCGAAAACAAAGTCTGGAGTGTTCGCTGCCTAATAAAGCCAACTAAACTGAAACTAGTGTCACAATGCGGCGCGATAACACGTAAACTATTGCGCGCTTCCCGAAGCTATGGAGTCTTTAGCGCAAGATGGACGACGCCGTGGATATGACATTTTGATTGGGCCATCGAAGTTAGCTCTTTAAGGATTATGATCGCCTGGTAACTTTGTTGCTAGTAAAGTGAAGAAATACGTTGAATAGCACATCGACTCTAAGAAACATACGAATAAGTTATTGGACATTTTCAGTGTTGTGTGCTGGTGAGAGGATGCCGGTGGAAAATCAAAACCAATTGCAGCTGAATAATTAAACGTCATACAAAGTAAAACAAAACGTTTATTCTGTAAGTAGGCAGCAAGGGGCTCTTTTATAAGTCCCTTTTTTTCACCAGCGTTTTCGGAAAGACAATTGCCAAGAAGTGTGTGCCGCAAGATACTTGGTGGAAACTTTTTCTTTCAAAATTAAAATTATATTCAGTATTATATAAGTAAAAGATAACCCCTTCTATCAAAGCTACTATGAAATAGAAATTTATACGAGTGTCTAGTTACATAAAAAATAAAAATTACATGGTTTACATGTCAAAATTTTGTTTATACAAGTCCTACAATCTACATCCATCCTGCAATGTAAATAATTATGGTGTTATTAATGATGTCCAGAAGTCCCATATGTTTCTGTTTAATAAACCTTCGAATAGTGACTGCTACCAAGGCCGTGGCTTATTTGCTCTTCTGTGCAGCATTATGTCTAGATGAACATTCATGAAAAACATAGTCAATGAAACCGACTTCGATGTATGACGCTCGCTAAAGTCCGTAAAGCCGCAATAGTCCGCACCGCCACTTCACTAGCTAGTTTTTAGGTGTATAAAGTTTGTTATTATTTACACACAAAACTATTTACAATGTCTACAATCACAATTAATATTTATTTTACAAAGGTGATTGACAAGAAGCTTCAACTTCATTGAGTCTCCGCCGAGAGTACATTCTTCGGATAAGAAATTTTGAAAAGTGAAATACCAATGTGTCCTTTTTTTAGATCGGATGCAGGAGCACTTGGTTCATCTTCGAATCGCTCAGGGCGGAGATAGCGTGACATGTTTGGGAAATCAAAAAATTCTTTGTCTTCCGTCATGTTGCAGATTTTTCTTCATTCGTTTCGATACAAATTTTAGCTGAATTAATTGATACGTAAATGAGAACCAATAATAAGAAACTTTTGATTCAGCTAAAATGACACATTAATTCGACAGAGCTCGACTATCGAACTTTCCGTACCTCACCAGGCAATAGTTTTATAATCCGACCACGTTTCCATTGCAAAGGAGGGTAATTATCTTCTTTTATTAAGACTAAATCGTTGACTTTAGGAGCAGACAAACGTGAAGTCCATTTAGGACGTTGTTGTAACGTATGCAGGTATTCATTTCGCCAACGAGACCAAAAATGTTGAGACATTTTTGAATTTGTTGAAAACGCGATAACCGATTAAAATTTGTTTCTTCAAATGGATATTCTGGCAATGATACAAGAGGTTGACCGATTAAAAAATGACCGGGTGTTAGAATTTCCAAATCAGCTGGGTCCGAACTCTGAGGACAAAGCGGCCTGGAATTCATGACAGCCTCTACTTTGGTGAAGAATGTACTCAGCTCCTCAAAGGTGAGTCGTCTTTCCCCGAGTACACGATGCATATGGGTCTTTGCTGACTTAACGGCCGCTTCAAATAATCCTCCCATGTTAGGGCTGCTGGGAGGGTTAAACAACCAGGTTATATTACTTTGCGACGATTGACGTTCTATTTCAGAATGATTATCCCTTAAAAATATGTACAACTCCTTCAAATACTTGTTTGTCCCAACAAAGTTAGTTCCGCAATCAGAGCGAATCAAGGATGGAAGACCTCTTCGAGAGACAAATCTAGATAAAGTTGCCACAAATCCTTCTACTGAAAGTTCCGAAACTACCTCTAAATGTACCGCCTTTGTAGCCAAACACACGAAAATACACAAATAGCATTTTTGAATCCGAGCACCTCTCAAAACACTGCTTTTAATGAGAATGGGTCCCGCAAAATCTGTCCCAACTCCTTCAAAAGCACGTGAAGATCGAACACGGTCAGCTGGCAAGTCAGCCATAAATGGTTGATGTTGCCGTGGATTAGCTTTAAAACATGTCACACATTTAAATGTTACGCTCTTAGTTAAATATCGCATGTTTAATATCCAGTAATTACGAGACAAAATTGCTGCCAGCGTATTGGCTCCTACATGACAGAATATTCTATGGTAATGTTCAACCAATAATACTGTAAACTTATTTTTAGCGGGAAGCAGAATGGGATGGCGCGCCGTATAGGGCAAATCCGAATGACATAAACGCCCACCTACGCGAATCAATCCGTTGTCTAAAAATAAGTTCAGTTTTTTTAAGGAATCTCGAATAGGTTTTCCTGCGGTTAAATCTGCAATATAGTTATCAAAATGTATTCTTTGAACCATACTTATTAAATTAATAACAACCATACGACGTTCCAAGACAGGATTTTTGTTGACATTAGTCCGCTTTCGACAAGCATTTATAAAACGGTAAACATAAATCGTTACGTTTATTAGTTTTACGAATGAACTGTAACGACTTAATAAATCAAATCCTTTTTCGGAAATCGTAACATTGATGGATTTTGACCGTATTCCCGGTAATACAGTAGATATTTCCGTTTTTTTATCATGAGGCCACAATTCACGAGCCTGGCGTAACCACTCTGGGCCCCACCAAAGTTGATGCTCCAGTAGCTGAGCTGCAGAACATCCTCGTGAAGCTACATCTGCACAATTTAAATCCCCTGGCACGTGTCTCCAAACCATAGGCAATTTTTTATCTTTAATTTGTGATACTCTATTGCCTTGAAAAACTTCCAATTTATGAGGAGGAACGTGCAACCAAGCTAAAACGATAGTGCTGTCACACCATCCAATAACGTCCGAAAATACAAATGATAACTCGCTCAAATATCTGTACACATGTGATAACAAGTTAACAAGCAAGACAGCACCATTTAACTCCAGTTGCGGTATAGTCAACTTAGTTTTAAGTGGAGCAACACGAGATTTAGCTGTAACCAAGCGAACCATAACTCCTCCATCATCATTTTCCGATCGTAAATATACCGCAGCTGCATATCCGCAGGACGACCCATCACAAAAACCATGTAAAGAGAACATTTTTTCATTATTAGATTTTAAGCAACGTGGTATCGAAACGTTCTTTAAATTCGGCAAATCTGAAATTATGGCCTTCCATTTCGTAACTAAATTTTGGGTGCAGGTGTGTCCCATTCAACATGTTTAGCTCCGTCACTCAATAATTCCTGTAAAAGTAATTTAATCCGAAACACCACAGCACAAATCCATCCCATTGGATCAAATAATTTCGCCAAAGACGACAAAATGCTACGTCGAGTGACTTTTGATTGTTCAGACGGTAAGTTAATCCTGTAAGTGAAACTATCTGTTGAAGGGTTCCATTGGATGCCTAGCACCTTGATAAAAGTAGAATCCGTATCATCGTCAAAAGAACGAGGAGTTTCGCAATGATCTTTTGGAAAGTCAGATATCAAGCAAGGTTCATTTGATGCCCATTTTCTTAATTCGTAACCAGCAGTTTTCATAAGCTGTATCAGCTCATTCATGATCTCTCGAGTTTCTTGAATAGAATCTGCACCTCCATTAATATCATCAACATATGAATTTGCTAACAAAATCTTTGCCGCTCTTGGATATCGTTCCTGCTCATCAACTGCCAACTGATGAAGACTACGAATTGCCACATAGGGACTTGATTTTAACCCATACGTATTTGTAGTCAGTTCAAAAATACGAATCGGTTCCGAGCGATTCCATCTCCAAAGAATCAATTGATATTTTCGATCCTCGGGGTGGATCCAAGTCATCCTAAACATCATTTTCACGTCAGTTGTAAACACAAACAGTGGAACCCGAAAATTTAAAATAATTTTAGTTATATCATTTTGTAGTTTCTCTCCAGAAAATAAACAATCGTTCAAGCTAACCCCACTAGTTGTTTTTACACTGCCGTCAAAAACTACACGTATCTTTTCAGTATCGCCCGAATTTTTGAATACTCCATGATGCGCAAGAATGTAATGTTCTTGGCCCGAGTCAATATCAAACTGCGAGGGCTGCATGTGCCCGAGGTTCATATACTCACGCATAAATTCAACATACTTTTCTTTAAATTTAGGCTGAGTACTCATACGCCTTTCTAAACACATTAACCGACGAACAGCAATTTGCTTAGAATCACCTATAGTCGCGTGACCAGGAACTAAAGGTAACCGAACCATATATTTACCGTCCGAACCGCGAGTCACCGATTTAACAAACAATTGTTCACAGATCACATCCATTGGATCTTTTATCGAACCCATAGATGGTGGTTCCTCCGCCTTCCAAAATCGTTCGACCGCTTCTACTAAAGAAACACCCGAAAAATAATCTACACTACGAGGTAACGTACCGCTTTCATCACCACGTATTGGCCCAAAGAGAGCAAAATCAAATATAGTATCAATAGCGTAAGGACCGCCGGGCCGCAAAGTCACCTTGTTACCTTCAATAATTTCACCGAGAATATCACAACCGAATATAATGTCCACCCTGGACATATGACCGAAACCGCTATCCGAAATACCTACCATGCTAGAAATACCGAGCCGAGCCGCAACATACGTGGTAGGTAATTTTAAAACAACCGCGTTTACCGACATAAAAGTATTCACATTACGTTCCGACCGAAAATTAATTGTGACAATATGGTTGCCACCTTTTGATTGAGTACCACCTATACCTGTCAACGGTGTCACAGAGTAATGTTTCTTCAGCCCCAACAGATTAACAAAATCACTCCGAACAACTGAGACTTGTGAACCTAAATCTAACAAAGCCCGTGCTTTAACAAGTTCACCACATGCTGAAACAATATTTACAATTACTGTAGGTAAAATAACATCTTCTGCTAATACCGGATCCGTTGAAACACTACTTGTGACTAGTTGCTATTCAGAGTTATCGCAAGTTGGTGCGGGTAATTCGCGCACAGAGCACGCGCACTGGCACTGCGCAGCGGGGCCCGCCGCCGCCGCCGCCGCCGCGGCACCTGCGCCGCGCCGCTCAGCACCGCGCAGTTGCCGGCGCGCACGCCCCCGCACTGTGTGCGCCGCAGTGGTTGCTCTTGTGGCTCATGAGACTGAATCACATTCCGTTGCGGATTCATGTCGATGGAACAAATTAAATAATTATGTCCAACATTACCGCAACGTGCACACGGGATAAATTGCTTGCACATTACCGCTGAGTGATTACCGAAACATCTGAAACACAGATTGTTATTTCGCACCCAAGACTTTCGGTCAGTAGGAGAGCCTTTTTTAAATTTAAAACAATCTTGCAATGAATGATTCATTGAACAGAATGCGCACCGTTTTTCTGCGAATCGATTATTATTGTCACTAATATTATATGTATTCAATAGTTTCGTCATTGAATCAAATGAATTGGCTGTGTCAATAAAATGACATTCGTTTTGCAAGAAAACCACTAGTTCATCAAATCTTGGTAAATTTCTTTCAGTCCACCGTATGTTTGCTCAAAACGCGTTTTTAACTCCAACGGCAACTTTGTTAATGCAATATGCAGTAAAAGATAACTCCATTCATCAACTGGTAATCCAAAACTTTTCAATGCCTGAGTGGATCGAGCAAAGGATTCAAATATGTTAGTTCTTAATGCGTTATGATTCCTCAATGGTGTAGATTCAAAATACGCGAAATGTGGCGATCGGACAACAAACGCTTATTATGATAACGCGAGGTAAGAATTTCGAGTGCCGTGGCAAGAGATAAAGCCGTCATAGGTAAGTGCTGAATCAACGACCTCGGTTCATTTTGTACATGAGAAATTAAGTAATGGAATTTCTCTGTGTCAGATATATCTTCCTTGATAACACTAACGAGGAATATAAGCTATAAAAGCTGACCCACTGAAAGATATCACCGTCAAACTGAGGTAAATTAATCTGAGGCAGGCGCGAGCAGGCGCCGCCGCCTCTTGTGCGCCGCCGTGGCCGCCGCGCTTGCTACTAATATCCACAGAAATCGGCCAGCTCAGCTGATTTGGCATCACACTCGTTATATGGTAAAGTAGCTTC
>NC_133492.1:16148110-16241670 GCF_025370935.1 Choristoneura fumiferana
GGGGCTGTTTCACCATCCATTGATTAGCGTTAACCGACGGTTAAATGTGATGCCGTCTCCGTCTATTCGACCAAAACAATTAAATCAATGGATGGTAAAACAGACCCTTAGGGTGCAAATAAATTGGTACCCCCGGCCATTAATAAAAGTAACACATACGGGCCGCTATGGCTTTTTACAGAAGCTGCAGACAACTTTTTTGAGAAGGAGTTGACCCTTGTGTTTAACACTAAGGGGCTGTTTCACCATCCATTGATTAGTGTTAACTGACGGTTAAATCTGATGCCCTCTCTATTTGTTTTGTTCGAAAAGACGGAGACGGCATCACATTTAACCATCACTTAACACTAATCAAGGGATGGTGAAACAGCCCCTAAGGTCCCTTGGAGTGGCAAGCGTCCGGGTCCCGGCACACCCTTGTTTGGCAGGCGACCGTCTCCCGGCACGCTGTCAAAAACCCTTGAGTGGCAAGCGACCGGCTCCCGGTCGTTGGCGGGTGACGTATTTCACTAACAAATATAAACTGGTAGACCTATATCTCGCTTGCTTATTCTTGCAGAATGCGTTCATAAATAGACAAGGATGGCATTTATTAACGGCCGCGGCAACATTACGGAAGAAATTTCGTTCTTATCGTTTACTCAAGTTTCACTGTGTGGCCGCTGCCGTGCGCTGGTATTTTTGGAAACCTCGTATTATACTATTATTTGATATTGAAAGACTATAAAAGGGCTTTGTTTCGTAAATAAATTAATATTTTACGAAATAAATCAGTGTTTCCTACAGGTAATTGTTTTTATTTTGTAATTATAGTTATTTAATACATGACTGAGAAAAATTTGGTTATCAGATATTTGATAATGAATAATAAAGTTCACAGAAATTGAAGGTCATTCATTGTTATTTAATTAGATATGCCATTTTATGCTAAACTATAACTGTAAGGCTTATCTATAAAATTAAAGTAGTTTTTTTTTGGTGATATTTTTAATAAAATTCGCGAATTCGCGAAATTAATTCGTAGGTGTCACTGCAGTCAAGAAAGATTTTTTCAAAATGGCCGCGCCGCTTGACAGTAAATTTTAAATATGGCGCTGCCATTCCACAGGATAATAAAATGTATTATTTTTTATGTCAAATCAAAGACAGAAATTTAAAACGTTGCACAAATTTTTACTTGTGGTTAAGTATGTTGGAAAAAATTGTTTATGTATTTTTCATAGTTGCTTTAAATATTCTGAATCAGCGACAATACTTTAGAATTTTGATACCGGACGAGCTGTTTTATCCGAATTTTACAGCTTTATGGGAAATGAATTTAGAATTACGGCGGATATTATTACATTTTAAAAGCAGTTAAAAAAATTGGCTGTTCGAATGATGAAACTACTTTAAAAAAATATACCTAGGTATGTAATAATTCAGTTTTTGAAAAAAAAACGAAGCATTTGTTTCATAAAATTTAAAATATAATAAAATATTTTGTTCGCATAAAAATTGTACCTACGCAAAACTTTTCTAAAGTTCAGAACATTTACAAAAATACAGAACGTAATTATTGCCTAATGCATTGCCTCGCTGAAAACACATTAATGTCATGTAAAAACTTCGTATAATACATTCAAATATAATAAAACTAATTACAGTAATATTTAATACTTACTTTAATCGTCCCCAAATATCGTAGCTAAAGTTCGTTTGCGCTTAACCCAACTCAAAACACACTGGCAATCACAAACAATCGAAAGCAACTTTAAAAAACACCACAGTAATTTTGAAAAACGTTCATCGTTCGTTCGAAAGCGCACCTTCCAAATTCAAAAGTATTCCACAGACTAGGTAGAGTTGAGACGTCAATCGCGCCAAGCGTCCAGGGAGCAACTGGCTGAAACGCTTCGGTGGCTGAAAGGAAACTTTTAGCCCGTATGCAACAAGTCCTATACAACGCTCGCCGAACAAACTCTCAACTCTATTCCTTTATCTTACGGCACGTTTTTTCAATAATCCACAGCTTTGTCGGAAAATCACCTTGGCTTTAGCATAACGTGCACGCCCTTGCAACAGCCTTATTTATCTCTGCAATTTTCTAAGGGTAAAACTGTATTTTGCTAACTTTTGAGAGGATTAAAAGTAGATTTAAACTTTTATGTTAGCGTAATTCGTACTGTTTAGTGTTTGTATGTTTTTTATGGTAAAAGTTGTGTGATCAGAGTAAAAGCTTTTTTTGTTAAAACTATCTGGTTTATCGGGTTTATTCTTTGAATTACTGGGCTAACTTTGGCATTAAGTGGCTTAACCCACGTACTCAAGTAGAGGCTTATTAAGAAAATAATACCAACAAATCCTTCATATACTCGTAGATTAGTGACGTACAACTTGTCTTCTCGTTGTTTTAAGTTTTCATTATTTTGAATATTTAAATCCATGCTAATATTTATACATGCGAAAGTGCGTGTGTTTGTGTGTTTGTATGTTTGTCCGTCTTTTTCGACATAAAGATAGTTTACGGGCCAGAGAGTGAGGGGTGCAGCAGCAGCAGGAGGCTGTAGCAGGACGAGGTGTAGGCTACTTTTTATCCCGGAAAAATGCAGTTCCCGAGGGAACAGCGCGCGATAAGCGAACTCCACGCGGGCGAAGCCGCGGGCAAGAGCTAGTACGTCTATAATTCGGCTTGTTGTTAGCAAAGCACATTTTGGGAGTCATAAAATTTGGCATGTTTGTTTTTAATGCAACGTCCACTGAAGCAACGTCAATGAAAATTGCGACGTAATTTTTGGGAATTCTCACAAGAATAATCTTTGTTTGTTACTTCTTCACGTAAGAGTGGAATCTAGACATCGAATGTGGAAGCTAGACTTCCGGAGCATTACATACGATACTTTATATCTCAATATTCCCATGGAATCGACATAGAATCTCGAAATCTCATCCGCTGTGATAGATGGAGTCACGAAATTTGACACAGTTATTTATAATGCAACGCCAATAAAGACCACGGTGTAATTTCCCATGGAATTTTGTGCGTATATAAGATCCCAGCCTATATACGTCTCAGAATGAGAGGGCTTGGGCCGTAGTTCCCATGCTGGCCCAATGCGGATTGGGAACTTCACACACACCATTGAATTGCTTCGCAGGTTTGTGCTCGCGTGGTGGCCGAGTGGTTCCTATGCCTCTCAAGCAGAGGATCGTGGGTTCAAACCCCGGCTCGCACCGCTGATTTTTCGGAATCCTCATGTGCGAAATTACATTTGAAATTTACCACGAGCTTTACGGTGAACGAAAAAATCGTGAGGAAATCCTATAATTTCAATTAATTATCTGCTGTATCTAGGTATCTTTACGTAAGCGAAGCCGTGAACAACTAGTGTCAAAATAATTCGACTATGTCCAAGAAAATCGTAGTTATTTGCCCAATCTGAATAGGAGATCTAATTCCCAAAATTCAAACCGCATTTTATAGTATCATTGTGTCTTAAGGCGGTAAACAGGAATTACGAACGAGAGTCTATTAGAAGCCCGAAAGTCGCAGACTGAGGGCTTAATGAGTCGATGTCGTAATTCTAGTACCGCCCGTGGACATACAATGTTTTTCATCACATTTGCGAGTAAAANTTACTAAGAAAAAGTTTTTCTTAAATAATGACGATTTCTTTACAGGCTATCGCTAGATGGCGTTTGGTATTAATTGTGATTTCCATTTCGACACATCCAAGGAATGAATATCATCGTAACTAACTTTTCGACAATTTTCAGTTACAATCATGATTTTGCAAGAAATAAAATTATCTTTTTTTAGCTCCTTTCCTTGTATCTCAACTCAACTCTTTTGCGTTTAAAAGTTAGAGCATGGAAAAACATTGTAAGTATAAAGGTGCACTGGGGTGAATAAAATACCAACTTTAGTTACGCCTTAGTCCTTTCAAACTACCTTTATCGCAATGGCATGAAAAAAATTGTATTACGAGTACTAGATACATTTTTATTCCTCGACATAACTCCTTATTATACTAACATTGAATGCTTACAAATAGAATAATAATTGTTTGTCTGAGTCACTAAAAAGGGTAATAAAAAAAAATGTATTTGTGACAAAACAATCATAAAACTCTTTAGTATTAGCTTTGTTGATTATAATGTACACGGCGGTTTTGTACCAATACTTAATTTTTTTTATATAAAAAAATATAAAATCTTTCATGTGTCGCCCTGTAAAGTTAGTGAAATTAGTTAACGACGATTTTCCTCGCAGGTGTCGGTTTGATAACGTTACAGTCGTGCTTGTGATTGGCTCATTAGAATTGAACCACGTCAATCACAAACGTGACGTAAATATCAAAGCTATTAAAACGGTTAGCCTGTCAGACTGTTCTTAAGCTAAGAGTACTAAGCTCTGCCTATGCAGGTATACAATTTTCATTTCCTCCTCCTTTTTGTACAATAAAGAGTATAAACACAGCAGCAGCAGCAGGAGCAGTGCTTGCACTGTTGTGTTTCGGCGTGGAGAGTAAGACAGCCGGTGAAATTACTCTGGCACTTGAGGTATCCATCTTAGGCCTCCACTAGGTTGGCAACGCATCTGCAATCCCCCTGGTGTTGCGAGTGTCAATGGGCAGTGGTGATCTCTTACCATAGGAGACCCACTTGCTCGTTTGCCATCCAGTCGAATAAAAAAAAAAAAAAACACATAACCATTGAATGATCTTTCTCAGGGCACAGACATCGGCATCACAGCCCAATGTAAGATGGATGCATGGATCTGATCAACATTGAATTTCCATCCCTTTGATCTATGGAAGCATCCATGCCATGCCACGTTGCGTGAGCCTAACTGGAATTACTTCCTATTCTAATAATAATGGTACATGGGCCGTGCAAGGGGCGTCTTCCAAGTTTATTTATACCATGCAGTTAATTATCACGAGCTTTTCAGTTAAGAAAAATATCGTTATTATCGTTATATCATCTATAACTAAACGAGCAATCTAAACTTGGCTTGACACGCTACCGCGTGTCCAGATATTTTGGGAAACGGCTCAACAGACGATTTCGATGAAATTCGGTATGTAGAGGTTTTCGGGGATGAGAAATCGATCTAGCTTGGTCTTATCTCTGGGAAAAACGTTTGTTACCCGAGTTTAAGCCCAAACAAAGCACGGTCGCCAGGTACTCATCCTTATGCCGACCGTTATGGTGACAGGGCCTCGTCTCAGAATGAAAAGGGCTTGAGCCGTAGTACCCCACGTGGGGCCAGTACGGATCGGGAACTTAACACGCACCGTTAAATTTCTTCGTAGATGTATGTCTCCTTTACCGTACTAGGATCATTCACCACTTCAATTTTCGTGGCCACATTTTAATACGAATCGGCGGTTGAATCACATTTTAGATTATTTCTAGACGTCCTATATACTTGTACTAGATATCCCTAATAGTAACCAGATCATCGCTGCCATGTCAACAAAATGTGCCACGAAAAATCAAATAAAATAATCGCTTGTAGAGGCGATATAGGAGAACAAGTGACACAAACGTTGAGTGCTGATCTCTTTATCAAACAAATATGTCTTTTATACTACTTAAAACTACGTCACCACTACATGCTCAAACCACTACGATCCTCGACGGACGACTGAACAGTGTAGCGAATTAGAAAAGACCTACAAAGTACGGGATCCCCGGCGTGCGAGTACGAGTTTTTTTTTTTTTTTTTTTTTTTTATTCGATTGGATGGCAAACGAGCAAGTGGGTCTCCTGATGGTCACCACCACTCCCCATCACCATGCCCATAGACTATGCAACACCAGGGTATTGCAGATGCGTTGCCAACCTAGAGCCTAAGATGGAATACCTCAAGTGCCAGTTATTTCACCGGCTGTTTACTCTCCACGCCGAAACACACAGTGCAAGCACTGCTGCTTCACGGCAGGATTAGCGAGTAAGATGGTGGTGGCAAATCCGGGTGGACCTTGCACAAGGTCCTACCACCTGCAAGTTGCAGGTTTTTAAAACAAAATGACACAGTAAGCTAGTCATTGTTTTGCAATCGCCGCCACCGTGAACGTATACGCTTACGCAATCACGTATTTTCTCAGTGTCGAAGGTCTTGAGGGAATAGGCTGTTATCCAATCTAATGAAGACCTTTAGCGAAGCCCTCCTAATTTGGGTTGCAAGTGGCGTGGGCCCCAGTAAACTGTGTTTAGGCGATCTGTCCCCGATCATATTTGTCCACAAGTATAAACAATCTTGGTTATCCCGGTCATTTGGTAGGTTTAAGTCGCCGTTTGTTTTTGACGAGCGCTCAATTTTTCAACGCGGTGGCTGCGTTTAATGCGAGCTTTTGAGTTAAAGTCGTGGAAATGCTGTTATTTGTTATAAGGATTTTGACTGGCAAAGTGCCGTTTTGAATTATTGCTGTAATAAGTTTTCGTACATAGTATACTATGCCAAGCCCTCTTCTTCTGAGAGGAGGCCTGTGCCCAGCAGTGGGACGTATATAGGCTAGGATGATGATGATGATGGCATAGCTATACTCGTACAAGTATAAGTTAACGCCCTTAAAACAAAATACTATGTTTTTTAAGGTGCGATCAAACCGCTGCTTAAAAAACGGTGACGGCACGGAATCGCAGTGACGCACCGTTTTTTATCGCATGCTCCTACACCGCTGCTTACAATACGGAATCGCAGTGACGTGCCGTAAACGTCAGGACTTAACCGAACAAAAGTCTTGTCGTTTACGGCCCGTCACTGCGATTCTGCACCGTTTGCGTATTTTAAGCAGCGCTGAAGAAAGCATGCAAAAAACGGTGCGCATACGGTGCGTTGCTGCGATCCGTGCCGTCACCGTTTTTTAAGCAGCGGTTTGGTCGCACCCTTAATCACCATACTTATTTGAAATGACATGTGACTCGGTATCAATGTCTTTTAATAACTATCAATTTCGTTATTTAATTTCACGGTAATTAGAATACGTTAAAAATTAAATATTTTCCTTGCTCCTCCGCTACCAAAGCCACTGTTTTTTTTTGCAATTGTAATAAAGAAGTATGAGCTTCACAGGTATTCCATCGAATTCACCTTTTTTTCCAGACACAGTGCCGGTCTGTCGGCGACAGGCTGTGATTAAGGCTATACATGCACTGGGCGCAGTCCAAATCGTTTGTCCGCAACTGTTAGAGTTTTTACTCTTCTATGGATTTTAATTTGGGAATAGTCGTTTGCTGTTCGAGCCATTTTTTAAATTGAAGTTGTGTGGGTTTGGAATGACTTGTGGTTACGAGGACTTCGATTTTTGAATTCTAATTTAACCGTAGTAGCAGGTTTGCCGGTTTGTGTCTATCGAGCAGAAGGTCGTGGGTTCGAGTCTGAGCTTGCATCTTTAAGAGTTTTGAAATTTATGTGTAAAATCATATTTGTAGTTGATAATGAGCTTTGCGGTGAAGGAAAATATTGTGAGGAATCTATGCACCTACGAAAAAATTTAATGGTGCGAGTGAATCAAAAACTTCCAGAATTTTTAACTTATACTTGAAAACTGATAAAAAATGACGAAATAATGACTGAAAAAAAGCTTTCTATAAAAAAGATAGGTAGACTAAATACCGATCCGAATCACGACCGACTCCAAAAAAAATCAGGAAAAACAAATAATAATTAAAATGTGTTCATTTATTTATCTGAGCTCTGGAGAGACCAAGGCGTCCAGACTCCGGTGGCTTGTGCATGTAGAAAGGTTGGGAGAGGATCGAGCCGTGAAGAGAGCGCACTTCGGACGACCGAGTGGACGTAGGCCGGTTGGTCGTCCCAGGTACTGCTGGAAGGACGAGGTCCTGAAAGACCTTTTGGACCTCGGGGTCGAAGGCTAGCAAGAGTTGGTTCAAGATAGCAAAGCGGCGTAATCTGGTGTTGGAGGCCAAGACCCACTTCGGGTCTGCGCCCTGGTAGAAAGTAAGATGTGATTTATTTATAAAAAAGTAAAAAGTAACCGTCTCTTTCTCAAGCAATACTCTGAAAAGAGACGGTGTGCTCAAAACGCTATCACAAAAATATATCAGAACTTGTTTCTCTTTGTGCTTTTGGAAAAGGTTAATGAAAAATATCTACACCCAGACATGAACAAAAGCAAACCCGTGCTATGTTCTGCCCGCAATTAATGCGTTGTGGTTGTGCACGAATTTAACTGAAAATTTATGAAAATTCCCATTTCCTCGATGGAATCATCGTTCGTACGGAGATTACCAGATTACCAGTGCAGATGCAGAAATTAAATACCGCATTATTTAAATTTAAAAATATCCTCATTAGTGATGCATCGTAAATTGGCAACATTACGCGACGTGTAAGATCAGGTTTATATGAAGAAATTAATGCATTTGACATAAAATGTGCACTAAAAATGCACCTTGCATTTGTCATCTAGTTAGTTTAGATGTGTATAAGTTCTTAACTAACAAAGTCAATGAGTTTTTTTTTCGTAGCTAACACGATATGGATACTCTTTATTATTACTGTCATTAAAATACGTAATTAAACGTACAACATTTTGTACCGACGCACATGTGCATTCAAGATT
The DNA here is from genome assembly GCF_025370935.1 of Choristoneura fumiferana. Taxonomy (NCBI): domain Eukaryota; kingdom Metazoa; phylum Arthropoda; class Insecta; order Lepidoptera; family Tortricidae; genus Choristoneura; species Choristoneura fumiferana. The sequence goes on from NC_133492.1 coordinate 16,156,687, forward strand.
GTATGAATAATTATCACAACGGCACTGGTTGAAGTTCCGAAAACGCATAATGCGTCAGAGGCAGTGAATGGGTTATAATGTTATTAGTGAGATGCGGGACCCTTCCCGTTTCTCACTCATCAAGAACCCCTATAAACTATTTATATTGTCTTTAAATTACTTTCGTCGAAATCGTTCATTATAGGTAGGTAAGTATGACACAAATTTTAGGAAAAGACATAGAAAACCAACGCAAACTTCCACTGTCCGGAAACTTGGCAACCTAAACGCACTTTGAACCAGTAGCCCCTGGAAAACTCTATTGATACCAGCAAACTACTGCTATGAATTCCTCGTTCGTCTCGAAAACAAAGTCTGGAGTGTTCGCTGCCTAATAAAGCCAACTAAACTGAAACTAGTGTCACAATGCGGCGCGATAACACGTAAACTATTGCGCGCTTCCCGAAGCTATGGAGTCTTTAGCGCAAGATGGACGACGCCGTGGATATGACACTTTGATTGGGCCATCGAAGTTAGCTCTTTAAGGATTATGATCGCCTGGTAACTTTGTTGCTAGTAAAGTGAAGAAATACGTTGAATTTTAGCACATCGACTCTAAGAAACATACGAATAAGTTATTGGACATTTTCAGTGTTGTGTGCTGGTGAGAGGATGCCGGTGGAAAATCAAAACCAATTGCAGCTGAATAATTAAACGTCATACAAAGTAAAACAAAACGTTTATTCTGTAAGTAGGCAGCAAGGGGCTCTTTTATAAGTCCCTTTTTTTCACCAGCGTTTTCGGAAAGACAATTGCCAAGAAGTGTGTGCCGCAAGATACTTGGTGGAAACTTTTTCTTTCAAAATTAAAATTATATTCAGTATTATATAAGTAAAAGATAACCCCTTCTATCAAAGCTACTATGAATTAGAAATTTATACGAGTGTCTAGTTACATAAAAAATAAAAATTACATGGGTTACATGTCAAAATTTTGTTTATACAATACATGTACCTAACCAATGATGTATCTGTACCTAACTCTAAATATCGAAGGAGATGTTACCGATCGTATATAATTTAAATAAGCTGTATATTCGAAGGAAGTGTAATGTAGTGTATGGCTTCGACCATAAAAAAAAATTCATGCACAAAGTCCCCCGAAGTTGAAATTATATGATTCTGAAATACATTACATTCATTTCATACCCTGCAGTTTAGTTTACTCAAGTCTACATCCACTGCAATGTAGTTTATGGAAATAATATGGTTTAAATGTCCAAGAAACTTAACCAATGTTTCATTATATTATGGACCCTTAAAATCCTAGTTGTTATAATTAAAAATTCGAAGAAGGTTTAAAACATAATAATATTTAAAAGTTACGTGCGGTCGGTTAGGTTCATTGCTCAACAACATTTTACCAATAAAGAATATTATTGAAAATATAACCCCGTGACCTTGCGCGTATAATATATAACAGAAAACCGGCTAATTGTGAGTCAAATTTGTGTACCAGGGGTTCCGTACTTTCTAGATACTCGTACATGTGATGATACCCGGTGTTAGCAGAGCCTCTATCCTAAAGAAAATCCTGTGCCATTTTAGATGGTTATTGATCTATTTTTTTTGGTTATTTATAGACAAAAAAATAGATTTTCAGACTTTTCTCATTGGTTATACAATAAAAGCTTCTTTCATACCAAATTTCAAGTTTCTAGGACAACTGAAAGTACCCTATATTTTTTATTTCCCCGGTAATTTGTACACATAGGCTACTTCTTATCCCGATATTCGCACGGGATAGGGATAAAATCATGAAATAACAACCGCTGGGCTTAGAGTCATGAAATTTGGTATGTAGGTAGCTTGACATCTGGAATAACACATAGGCTACTTTTTATTCCGATATTCCCACGGGATAGGGATTAAATCTTGAAATTTCAACCGCTGGGTTTAGAGTCTTGAAATTTTGTACAGCTGTTGTTCTTAACACAACCTCAATGAAGGTCATGATATAAATTTTGGGAATTCAATTGTAACTACCAGATCGAATAGTTTACGCGTGTAAACTGTAGTTTATTAATATTAGTAGGATTTTATATTTGATTGAAAGAAAGAAATATTTTATTCGGACCTCGCACATTACATAAAAAGCATAATTGAAATACATTAAAAAAATAAAAAAGTAAAATTAAAAAGAAAAAACAACAATAATATTAAAATAAAAAGAAGTATTTATTATGCATATGCGAGATCGCGAAGCGGCCCCAGCTCAGCATAGTGTTGGCCGTATAGGCCAACGCTGGTCTTCCGCTGTGACTGCGTTGACTTAGACGTTTAGTTTTTCTCTGCTCCAAGGGATAGTCGATATTAATTAAAAATTGATACCTACATATACTTGCTCCTATGAAAAAGGCTCTTGCCAGACAGCCAGACAGACGGACATCAAAATGATGCTGCAAAGATTCCGTTTTTCTCAACAGAGGCAAAAACAAAATCTCAAGCTCTCAAGTTCTGCACCAGTGAGATACAACTTTGGCCTCATCTGCACTTTTCATCAGTCGAGACAGCCGTCAATCACAGGTCAATTGTGTAAAAGAAAAACAGGTACGGAACCCTAAAACTATGAAAGGTTGGAGACCCAGGCCCCACTAGAGGCCCACTTGTTTATTGCATACAGAGTATTTGTCCCTAACGGAAATCGAATTCGTGACCCTCCCTTTGTCAGACTTACGCCCAATGTATTCAAATAGCTTTGCCATATTTTCAGTGCTTTGGCCGTTAGACTGTTCATTTCAGAATTTTATGGTAAGGAAATGTACTTAAGAAATATGAGGTAAAGGTATTTTTTTCCAATATTCCTCGGTTTGAAGCTTGGTTGTTGAGAAATGTTTTACTGGTTGCCAATTTTTGAGTTGGTGATTTTGAATGCGTCCCGATTGCTGAATTTTAGTTATTTAACAGAGTTCTAGACTGCTCGATTTTTTATTTTTTGTTTTAGACTATCGCGGTCATTACTAACTTTATGATTTAAATTCTGGTTTTGTAAAATCAAGTTCTAAAATCAAGGTACGCGGAACAAAACACGGATTTAAATAATAAAATTGTTTCTTTATAATTGCTTCGTTATTTAGTATTATGAAATGTTTTTTATTATACACTCATCGAAAATCGTTAGGGTTATTTCTTATTCTCATAGTTTCCCTCATTTCCATATATGTAGGCATATATTACTACTGACGAGTCAAAACATCCTACCTAGTTAAGTAATTAAACATTGGAGTCTAATATACCCACTCCATGCATTCTTCATCCAAGCACGAGGTTAACGTTAAGTTTCGGATATTAGAAGGAGGAAATTTGTTGACGTCGATTAGAACTTTGTCGTCGGTGTTTATGATATTCCAGTGCAGTAATTGCCTTGGGGTATGTTTGACATAGTCAGCCCAGCGGATAGTACGGCAAGGTGATTACAATCTAATTTGTGTTCAAGTTCAATTAGTTGTGTAAGTTGTTGGAAATTATGGATGGCTATGGCACTTTACTGGCATTTATTAAACAAGACAGTTTGAGAAGAACTCGGCATAAAAGTTTTTTTTTAAACAGAACCTTTCTCATCCCAGTCTTTATACGTTTCAATGCTGGAAGTGCCCAGCATTCAGTCTCTTCTTAGAATGACTCCATTGAATACCACACTATTGAATTTCTCGGCAGTTTTGTACAGGTTTGTTCAAGAAATTATATTTTACCATCAAGCTCGTGGTAAATTTCCAATGTAATTTCGGACATGAATTTTGAGCCCGGGTTTGAACCCACGATCTTCTGCTTGAGAGGCCGGAGGGTAAAACCACTAGGCCACTAAGGTTTTAACCTTTCCTAGCGTATTTCTACGGTACAGTCGAGTTCATAGACTTGGGAGCAAAAATTTGATCAAAAACTGAACACGACTCTACGCCGTTAACAATAGAGACGTGTTCAGATATTTTTGATCAAAATTTTGCTCACAAGTTTATGAACTCAACTGTACACCTAAGTTTTAACTCAAGTATATCGTCACTACTTAAAAAAAACTCGTATCTCAAAATGGATAACTTTTCTGAGTGCACTTTATGACCATTGGGTTCAATTTTGTTGACGTTGAGATTTTTTCAAAGTAGTGACGATATGATAGTCTCATCATCCATTGCTTGGATATAGACCTCTCCTACGTCAAATCACTGAAATCGACCTTCAGATTTCATCCTCCAATCTCTGCCCACTCTCAATAAAATACTACAGCTAAATTCGATCATATTAACTTGCCAAACCATGGATGCGAGAGCACGCATAACATGCATAGCATGATTACGAAAATTGCATGCACGAACCATGCGTATTTTGGCACGCATGCATATGCACGCGTATCATTTGAGACATGAGTATTATCGGGTATGGCCGCTAATTGGCATTTCCACCATTGTGTGCTGCGTCGTAAATCGAATACTTGCTGAATTCTGTTTAGACGCTTTAGAAATTTCGTGTGGTGGCTGTTGAAACTATAACGTATATAGTGTAGGAATTTTTCAGCCTGGTTAATGTTTCGCTGACCAAAGGCCTCCCTCCATGTCCTGTATTCATCCCGATGTGAAGCAGTCTGAAGCCAAGCTCGACGACTGGCCTCAGTTGAATAAAATAATAAGTTGTTGAATGAGGCGTTACTTTGCGGAAGTCCATATTAGTGATGTTGCGGATGCAGAATTTTTGACATAAGCGAATGCGGATTTTACAAGGCTCACATTCACGGATGCGGATGTAAGATTTGTTACATAAAAAAACAATGAGATATAGTTTTCCTAGGTTATTTTAGTAATTAAAAATCACGCTGCGTCGACGGTCCTAAGATTTTAAGGTCCTAAGCAAAATACCCGCAAAAAATGCACATTTGTGACTTCTATATAATATAATTTCACCTTTCACTCTGCAATCGCATTGCAATAGTAAACTTGAGTTGTCGCTTCATGTCACAGGCGTAAGCGTTCGATCGACGAACCACAAAAACGTAACAAAATTCCTGTTAGTTAAGAGAAGTTTCCCTGCCGGCCGCGCCTGTCTTTATCGCTCGTGACATAAGCGCTCGCAGCCGTCCCCCCCATGCCTTCCGCAACGGCGTCCGTAATTTATATCGAGATAGCTGTAGGCTTTTCAAGATTTGAGCGGTTGAATTTTAGGTTTCGTTGTCCTCATATTATACGAAAAGTATAGCACAGAAATCAATGATATTTTACAATCAAGATATTCATTATATTTTCTATGCCTGTGGTTTTTTCGATTAAAAAAAAATGCTTTATTAGTCTGTAATTCTCGAGCAAAGTTGACATCTTTTTTGTCTACTTTTGAGCTCCTGTAATTCTGATATTACACATTTACTTATATGAAAATCTGAAAACCACAGGCATAGATGATAACGTCTAGTCCATACTTACAACATTTCATCTATTTCTGTTGCCTAGTTTTCAAATGAGACCGGGACTACGTCTGTATGGAGAATGGAACGAAACGACTTCTCTTAAGGGTTAAAATACCTAGCACATGTGCACGCGCCGCTGCTAAGTCGTTCCTGTACCGACAAGTTCAATATCCGCATCCGCACAAGCTCCGCATTGATTTTATGCGGATGCGGATGTTAAATTTAATGCGAATGAACTAAAATAATTTCTTTACTCACCCGCAACCTTATGAAACGGACCTCCTATGGATTGATATGGACCTCCGCAAAGTAACGCATGATTCAATAAATTACATATTTAATGTGAATACTCCGCTTTTTCTGACGCGGAGGCGGATATCCGCAACACCGCTGGTCCATATCAATGAATTAAAACAATTACTTTGCACAGCCGCGACCTTAAGAGATAAACTCGCGGGTGAACAAAGCACTTAATTATTGTTTGAATTCATTGATTAAAATCATATTGAATATTTTCTTATATAACACTACTGAATCACAATATATTAAAATATATGCGCAGGACCTATCTATCCATCTATCTATCTGTTGAATTTAAGTTTCGGAAGTTCTTTTAATTTTCTATGGAGCCGCGCCACTATGTAGTTTCTACACCACATTTCAGCAAACGCAGCCCATTTTATTTTACAGCAGCAATGAGCGGCTATCACGGTTGTCATCACCAGCTGCAACCACAAAAGCAGTTATCTACTTGACGTGAGAAGAAATATCATTAAAAAGGCACAACAAATCTATTGTGGCCCTCGAGATAAGCCGTGAACGAAAACAATTCGAGATGCGTTAGAGATACGGCCGTGTTTTTTCGAGATAGTCGGGGTTTCGAGTTAAAAATGAGATTCAAAAAGGTCCTAACTGCATTTTTGGAGTCTAATAAACTGAAACCTGTGACTTCGTAGCATAAAGTTCATGATTGAAAAGCTTAATTCTGTGATTCTGCGAATTGTTGTGTAATCGGGGAACGCGGTGGACGGTCGTTTTGCGTTTGTTTTTGATGGTAATTAAAAATGGGAATTGCCTACTTTAATTCGCGTTTTCGGATTTTGTAGGATCTTAATATTAATTACTCTGGTTATTGTTTCTACGCAAAAAACGCTGTATAAAAGTTTGGACGAGGCTAACATCAACGTTACTGAAATGCCAGTAATTCAATCAGCATCTTCCAATTATTGTCATCGTAGCTCTATTACAGGCACATGTTAATTGAGTTAGAGATTGAGTACTTATATATATTTTTATAGACTATTAAGTACCTAATTAAAAGTATTGTTTGCAAAAGGATTATGTATTATTCGTACTCGTAGTTCATGTATTTTTCCATTTGTGTAAATTAATTATGTACAGTCGAGTGCAAAGATATCGACACGGCCAAAGTTACACAAATATGTACACACGACCTTAATGTTAAGTGCATAAAGTAATGTATACATATTTTTGTAACTTTGGCCGTGTCGATATCTTTGCACTTGACTGTACACGTTGCACTGCTTCATATTCACAAGATAAACAAAACAAACTAATCTCTGCAATAAGAAAAACTGATCCTCAAAAATGGCGGTAAATTAAAACTTTTTTGACGCAGCCGTAGTTTTTTTTAATCATAAACAAACCAGACGCGGCCACAACTTTCATATTATATCGTTTGATATCAACAGGGAGCGAAACTTTGATGCCGCGGCCGGTTACAGCTGTATGACGTCAAGCTTCATACAGTGTTTTATCTAGATTATAGATAATCACTAACAACTTATTGGCCTCTTTAGTTTACGGATATTTTATTGACACATTGAGATGGAAAGTTGTAGTCTAAACAACATCTCATTTCATCGCTTTTGAGGAATGGAACTATAAAAATATGATTTTGTTTACAAATTAGTAAGACCGCACAGTAAATACTCAAGTCCGCAAGTCATTAAGGCAGTTGCTAAGTGAAATCAGTTCCAGTAACAATTTGGGCGGGTATAATTGACCCGGCACTTGCGACTTGCGTTGACTTGTCACAGCCTAATATGAGCAAGTTTCTGGATTAATCTTGCGGCCACGAATAGGCTTTTGTTGAATGCTCAGGGAGTTCCTGGAATTAATTAACATGCCTCGTAGCTCAGTTATTAGAAAATCGGGGCTCGATTTCTCGTTTCTGCGACGCGTTTCCTAATTGACTTTTGATATTGCGATATACATACACACCTTTAGACGTTCACTAACCAAAACATTTTTTGGGTCAATACTGCTTCTTGTTTGTAAGTCTGTGTCGTTATCGAAAAGACAACAGTGACAGAGTTTTTTTAAATAAACTTTTATAATAATAATATGTGCTACTAATGTGATAGTTCATAAAATAATGGGCTTGTAACTAGTACCCTATATGTTTATTCATTTCATGGTCTGAAAGAGTTGTCCAGGGGACGTAACAATGGCAACGAGGTACCTACAACAAAAAGTTGATCGACCCTTTTGATAAATTATTCGTTTCACATTTATTTTGATATGACTGTACGAGTAAATTGGTTTAGGGTTTTTATAAAACTGACCTAACGTAACGAACTGACCTAATTTAAATAACAAATTCGGAGTTTTCTGAAAACAGCCTTAAAAAAATATACTTATACGAAGAAAATAAAAATTATACTGTCGCAGAAAAAGCACTAAAGTAACGTTTAACTGACAAACCGACATCAATATATTATCTTCGATAGTAATACGGGCAACCGTAAAATACGGATCTTCACCGTTTACGGTGTCTGGGGCTGACTCGGATCATTCCTGCATAAGTGCAAGTATTAAAATATTATTGATATGTTTAATATTACAACGTATTTTTGGATATTTTATGGGTATGGAAAGAAAGAAAATACATTTATTTAACGCCATAAAAACAAACATAGAACAAATACAAGACATACATGACGCTAAACAGGTCCCCACTCAGCATAATGCCACGGCAAGCCGCTGGCGCTGATTGTCAGTGAGGACCTTTATCTAAAAACTAACTTAAAACAAAAATAAAAAAAATACTATGAGTATTGGATACGTTAGATGTAGGCTTAGTACCAGGTTGTTCAGACTGTTTTTTTGCAATGAAGTCCTTCCTTCTGTTATCTAGAAAACATTGAAAGATATTTTATAAAAAAATATAATTTAAATAATAATCTTAACAATAATAAAAACAATAAAATAACAATGACACAAATGCAAATAAGTTAAATTAACTTAAATAATTCTGTAAATAAAGTTAAATTAACTTAAATAATTCTGTAAATAAATGAAATCCAGTCACAAAATACCCAAAACACGCGGGGTTAAGCCCGCTTTTAAAATGTGAGAAATTATTTCACCAAAACCTATTTGCTAGAGAACCTAAATGCAACCGATTTTTGACCACACACTCGAAATCCATACTGATATTATAAATGTGTGTGGGCAGCGTATGGAAAACTGCGTCGAGTCTTCACATCGCCAATTCCACAGAGTCTAAAGACGAAAGTCTTCAATCAGTGCGTCCTACCCGTCATGACATACGGTGCCGAAACATGGACGCTCACGGTAGGGCTGGTCCAATTTAAAGTTGCTCAACGTGCTATGGAAAGGGCTATGCTCGGAGTTTCTTTGATAGATCGAATTCGTAGCGAAGTGCTCCGACAGAGAACCAAAGTTATCGACATAGCCCACCGCATTAGCACGCTGAAGTGGCAATGGGCGGGCCATATAACCCGAAGAACCGATAACCGTTGGGGTAGACGGTTCTTGAGTGGAGACTACGGATCGGCAAACGTAGCGTAGGACGTCGTCAGACTCGGTGGAGCGATGATCTTCGCAGGGCGGCTGGCAAGAGCTGGATGAGAGTGGCCGAGGATCGTGCTCAGTGGCGTGTCATGGGAGAGGCCTATGTCCAGCAGTAGACGAACATAGGCTGATGATGATGATTATAAATGTGAAAGTGCGTTTGTATGTTTGTCCGTCTTTCACGTCGAAACGGAGCGACGGATCGACGTGATTTTTGGCATAGAGATAGTTTATGGGCCAGAGAGTGACATAGGCTACTTATTATCCCGGAAAAATGCACAGTTCCCGAGGGAATAGCGCGCGATAACCGATTTCAACGCGGACGAAGCCACGGGCAAAAGCTAATAAAATATAAAGCAAAAGCTGAGTGCACATTACTTACTTTATTCCACGTGTAAGGGCACTCCTCTTTCATGTAGCTCTCTCCAGGCCAGGGTATCAGGTTCGTAGAAGAAGAACTCAGGATGATGCACAATAACTTTAATATAACTAAGTTGTTCGTACAAGAAAATAAACCTTATGCCGATTCCACGTACGATGTTGTCGTAAATTGTACTTGGATGGCCAGCACTTTGCGTGCAACGACATCGTGACCTAAATTCTGACGAAGTGCGTTCTGAGGGAACTAGTGATGCGAGTTTTTTCCTTTTTACTGGGTTCATTAGGACCCTTGATAAAGTACCTAACGCTGTCAGGCAGCGCACGACAATAAATCGTCCAGTGGATTTATATAGGACAGACGTTCATACCTTATTCGTTTTGCGTCACGTAAAAACTTGGATTTGGTAACAGCACTTTGCCCCGGGCTGCAACAGACATCGTTTTCCCAAATTCTGACGAAGTGCGTTCTGAGGGAACTAGTGATGCGAGTTTTTTCCTTTTTACTGGGTTCATTAGGACCCTTGATAAAGTACCTAACGCTGTCGGGCAGCGCACGGTTAAATAAATCGTCCAGTGGATTTAGGGATATAGGACAGACGTTCATTTTGCGCTTGTTTCGTAGAAATTTGAAAAAACCATGGTTGCATGATTGAGTAACAAACATCTTCAAACACTTGGGTACCTACGCTAGGATAGGAAAGGATAAAATAGGATGGGATGGGAAAATAATGTAATTAACTTTGTTTAATGTGCAGATAATGTTGATCTGCTATAGCTTATATTATAATAGTTAAATGAATTACAAGTGATATAATTAATTTTTGTCTTGAATAAATATTTTCTGACAAGTTTCTGGCGGCGCATTTTTGATGGTATAGTTACATACAGTATGTAAATAATTTTTATTTAGCAATAAAGTTTTACTATATGGACAAAATGACAAAATATGTACAACATTATTGCATGAAAGATAAAATAAATTTGTCTTTTCTCCGAGTCTGACTCTGGGTCTATAAAAAGAGTGCCAGACCTTAGAATTTTGCGACCTACTAAAAAAATAAAAGTTTGAAGGAAAGAAAGAAAAGAAAGAGAAAGATTTATTTTGGTTCCATCAGTAACGGCACTTTACAGTAATAAGACTAAAACACCACAGGACACCAAAAAGGGCCTCCACGTGTTGTGACACGGTATGTGCAGTTGTATGTTGTGTTTGTGTGCATGTTGTATTTGTTTCCTCTTATTATCAATTATGTGGTTAGAACAGTGTTACCCAAATTCAAATAATTCAAATCATTTATTCAGTAAATAGGCCGCAATGGGCACTTTTACTCGTCATTTTTTAAACTACCAGCGCTTTCGGAAAGACCATCATTGCCAAAATACTTAAAAACTATAGTATACAATTAAAGAAAAAAATACAAAATAAATAAATAATAATAATACAGGGATGTATGGGGTCCCTTACTTACAAAACTAAACACTAACTATATCTAAACTATATCTACGTTCAGTGGAAGTGTAGAATGCTTCCACCGTCATGAATTTTAAAATAATAATAACAATAATTTAGTTCTGAAATATACATTTCAGGTCAAGTAACCATTAAGCTTTTGGAGTGTTGTTCTGCCTTGGCATGGTAATTTTCACACTGCCTTTTCGTGAACCACTTAATACTTTTAAACCCCTGCTGCTTATTTTCAACCGAATTCCAAAAAGGAGGAGGTTCTCAATTCGTCTGTATGTTCTTTTGTATGTTTGTTATTTACTAAAGAATCGATGCGACGATCGATAACAGGTATTATTTTTAAAACAAGCGGGAATGTAACGACCCGGTATTTTATTTTGATAGCCCGGTACCGGGTCGCGACCCGGCCAATGGGAAACGCTGGGTTAGAATACTACTAGAGTGGGACTTCTGCGAGTGTGTGGTCTGCGATAGTTTCGCCCTCGGCGGGTGATTGCCCGATCCTCGGAAATAAGTTAACGCCGCCATTGTTCTCTGTTTTATTCTTATTTTATTTATCCGTAGGCGCTCTGACGCCCGGGTACTTTCGGAATATTTACGAGGAATTTAATCCCTTGATCCTGTTAGTTAACCCCCGACGCAAAGAGGGGTATGTGTGTCTGTGTGTGTGTTTGTCTGTGGGTCTGTCTGTGGCACCGTAGCTCTTAAACGGGTGGACCGATTTGAATGCGGTTTTTTTATTTGAAAGCAGATTCTAGCGATGGTTCTTAAATATGTTTTATCAAAATCAGCCGTTTTTGAGATATAGAACTTTGAAGTGACAAAGTCGGGGGTTTTCCAACTTTTTGTTAGTTCGGTTATCGTTGAAGCACATTGAAGAACCCTTAATTAATCATAAAAGATATTATAGTCAAATAAATGTAGGCAAATATGAGGACAAAAATATGTATATGATAAATCATAGTACAGATATATCTGACTCCACGACTGTATGGATATTTTTGGCGCTTTAGAAACACATTGATATGTATATAGATAATTTTATATAAAAGCTTAAGTACCTAATGGTAAATAAAATTAAGACGAACGGTGGACTGACGTCATCGTGAGAGTTTCGGGAACCCGGTGGATGCAAGTGGCGAGTTGTCGTTCATTGTGGCGTTCTAAGGGGGAGGCCTTTGTTCAGCAGTGGACGTCTTCCGGCTGATGATGATGATGATGAGATTACATTTAGTTATGAATATTCACCGCATACATCGGATACTTAATCGGTAAAATAAAATCCGAAATTCCGATTCCGAACCAACCGGCTAGTTTTCATGACGAAGGATGTTGCAGATGATGGTTTATAAATAATGAGTTTAACTCATTCACGAGACCTATATTCAGTATTGTAGTTCTGTACCAGGGTTTAGTAAGCTTGTTACGGATCATGATTTGTATACGTTACGTTTAAGAATACAGTTTTAGTACTAAATAGAGAACCTCTAAAATTTGTAGCCCATCTTATTTAGAAAGAAAGAAAGAAAATACATTTATTTAACGCCATAAAAACAGACATAGAACAAATACAAGACATACATGACGCTAAACAGGTCCCCACTCAGCATAATGGCGCTGATTTTCAGTGAGGACCTAATTTCTCTGTGGGTCATGCAGCCAACTTAGTAATTGCTTTATTCATCCCGTTTCTTGGTGCCTGTACAAAATTGGGCGCTAAATAGACTGTCGTGGCTCCAACTTGATCGCGGCCTGGCTGAACTTGACGTCAATTTATCAAAGCCTTCACCCTGTTCTTGGATATTTTTTCATCATTTTGTTTGGAAAGTTTCGCTTCATAATTGGTACAGCCTTTAGTGTAAGGAGGCGATATGAGAGGACAAGTCAAACTTCCGAATGATGTATAAATACTGTCTATTCTAAAGTCTTGTATCTAACTTATATAGTTTAAGTTGTTTAGTGTGTTGGCAGAGTGTGTGTGTGAGTCGCAACTCACACTACATTCGTATAGTTGACGTGTTTCATCTTAATATTATGGAGAACTAGCTGTTGGTCGCGATTTCGTCCGCGTAGAATTCTTTTATCACTATCCAGATTCGAGATAAAAACTATCATAAGTCCCTGGCGGACTCAAGAAATGAAATGAAATGATATTTATTTTATTTGCAAAACATCATGTTCATGTTGGTTGAGATGTTAAAAGTATAATATAAGATTGATAGTCTCAATGACAAGAATTACCTTATAAGAGTGAGTAGGCATGCAAAAAATATTGAAGCTTACTTAAATACGCTCTCCTCCTTTATTAGAATCTGTTAAAAATCCGCGTATAAATAAAAAAGACGCCCTTCAAGGATCCCAAGGATTCTCAGCCGAGCAAACACTGGGCCATTAATGTAGTTGACATTAGCTGTTCGTGTGCTGAATTGGAAAACGGGATCAAGAGAAATTTCCCGCTCGGAGTGCATGCCACTTGCATTTAAGATTTTTTTAGAGGTGGGAATGGGGTTTGAGACGTGTACTTTAATAATGATTCTTTAAATGGCCTTAGCAGTTTTTAATTGGTTTATTTATTTATTTTAAAAGCAAACTGCACGCAATGGCAATTTCCCTACTGTTATAAAAATGTAACTATGTCAGCCGATAACTATGCAAACGATCTGAAACTTCAGAGCCTTCTAGGACTTCGTAATGGACTAAAAGGGTACTTTATTCCAACTATCCAGGTAGTAAGACTGTCTAGGCTTGTCGGATATATCTGTGCACTTTGCTTTCCAAAAGGTAGTTCCGCACGCCAAGCCACATTCCCTATTTTGTGTTTGTAATCATAGTAACAATAAAAACTTAAAACGATAAACTTGTGATATTGTAATTTTGTTTTAATGTTGCATGTTGACCCGTTACTTTCAAATAAGTCATGCTGAGCTGAGTCCTTTTGGCATCACACTACAGCACAACGTCTCTAATTTTTCTCTCTTCTTCTATTTATGTTTTTGTTGTGATGTAGTGTGTTTTTTATGTCAATAAATGTTGTGAGTTTGAGTTTGAAGACAAATAGTTAGGTGCACAGATATTTCCGTCGAGGTAAGTCGGTTCTATAACTTGGAATACTTTTTTCTCCCAATCCCCAAGTATCTGGACCGTTTCTGGAAGTTTGTTGGGAAAGTTTTCATTTGGATCGAACTAATTTTGAAGTCAATACCGCGAATTAAGCGGCGATCGGTGCTGATGAATAATTCAACGTTTGTTCGCATCACTTTGATGATGTGGTTGTTTTAGCATTTGCTGTTTTAGTTGTGGGATGCTAAACATTGACAGTTTTCATATTTTAGCGTTTCAATTCACAGTTTAATTGCTTATTAGACAATTCATATGTTTTAAATGATATTGCAGAGCTTGTCTAATTTAAAATGATGCGTCAATCACTAATTAGGTACTAAGAATTTTTGAGCTGGTCACGATTTGAATGGGTCCCGACTGTTGAACTTTTAGTTAGCTACTTAACAGTTGTAGCCCACTAGACTTGTTTTTTTTTTAGTTTTTTTAAGGCAGTCGGGTTTTTTGATTTTTTAAATTTATTGTTTGTTATTGTTTTTTGAAATTTCTGAGAAAATAGTGGATAAAAAAATTATAACCCGTATAATATTTAGAATGGGCTAGTTATTAGCTTCCATTTAATACCCTACTCGATAGATTTGAATAAAAAAATATATATTTGAAAACTCACAATTTGGCGCCAAAAATCCGCCATTTTGATTTTTCAAGAATTTCATGTGCCCAGTGTCACTGGCGTCATCAAGACGAATCCAATGACGTATCATTTACCTACCAAAATCGGTTCAGCCGTTGAGTAGTTACGAGAGGACATAGGAATAGACATACATTCGCGCAGTCGGGTAAACATAACCCTCCTTCTTCGCAGTCGGGTAAAAAAGTTTAGTCTCGCCTTGCCTACACATCATCTTTACCATCATCATCATATCAGCCGTAGGATATATAGAGCTCCAGTAGTTCCTTTGGTTGTAAGTGGCCTGCATCCACCGTCAGAACCCAATCATTGAACTATATTATACGAGTATTCTTAGTCTGTGATTTTTACCCAACTGCTACAAATTAACTTTTTTACATAAAAAAAAACGGCCATGAGCGCGTCATAGACACCCGAAATAGGGTTCCGTAGCCATTACGGAAAAATTAAGTAATATTTTTCTAAGGATTTCGTATTTTGTACGGAAAATCTTAACCATCATAGTTTTTCTTGTAAGTTTGATATACTTCCTACCATCCTGATTTTTATCAAATTTTTACACCCACCCGTTTAGATTTAAGAGGGGGGGGGGGAAGGCGATCAATTTAAATGAAAATTTGCACTTTAAAGTTGAATATTTTGCAAACAAATCACTGAATCGAAAAATCGTAGTAGCAACTCCCTAATGGTTTTAAAATACCTATCTGACAATACCCCACACTATAAGGTTGGATGAGAAAAAAGAAATCACCCACACTTTAACGTCTATGGGAGGTACACTAGAATTATTTTTTGATTTTTTTATTGTACCATTTTGTCGGCATAGTTTACATATATATTCGTACAAAATTACAGTTTTCTAGCATTCATAGTCCCTAAGCAAAGCCGCGGACGGACAGACAGACAGACAGACATGGCGAAACTATAAGGGTTCCGTTTTTGCCATTTTGGCTACGGAACCCTAAAAAAGTCTCTATAGTGAATAAAACAATATTAATTTTTATTATTTATTATAGCATCAGTACAACGTTAAACCGCTACGCCATAAACACCTGTTATAACTAGGTATTCGGTTAGACAATCATTTATTATAAAACGATCACTTACAAATACTTATTACTAATAATATGTAGCATTTTGTGGATAGGTGGTTTCAAGACTGAGGCAGTAACTATAAATTTGGTGCCAGGTTAACTAAGCTCATACTAATTGATTGAATCAGGCGTTACTTGGCGGAGGTCCATATAAATGAACTAAAAGAATTTCTTTGCTCACCCGCGAATAGACGCTGTCAATGTGCCAAGTATAATTGCTTTTTCTAAAACTTCCACTTGAGGGTCTTCTCTATGTAGTATACGATTGAAACGGCTGATGAAAAGTTTATAAAGAATAGTATAGAAAATTCTTATCCTACTAAATTCATTAATATTACAAGCGGTACTACAAACATTAAATCTAACACAGCCATATTATGGAATAAAAATGCTTAATTTTAAAACGACTTACAAAAAAAAAACAGATACATTTAAAAAAAGAATATCGAGATCAAATAATTAAAACAACATTTTACAATGTCATCTACATAGACGTGTAATTGTAACTTGTACCGAAGAAAATTTTCGTAAATGTTATTTGAATAATTACGTCTAATAACTTGCCATCTAAATTTTGAGCTCATTGCCTCAACTTTTTTGTTGTTAACAATTTTATTTTAAACACAGCGATCACTTTTGATTGTTTCTTACAGATCGTAGCATCACCAGGTATATTATATACCTAGTGCCATCCACGAAGACGCGTGACTTTGTCAAAATTACACATTAACGACATTGTAATAAGAACCGCGGCACGCGTCATCGTGAATCACTCTACCGTCCTTAATAATTATTTAACATTACACAGAGCACTTGGTTCACAGAATTAACACTAGCAGGTATATAAATGCTATCGTTCGTGTTTTCGTCCATAAGTGTCATCGCTTTTTTTTTTATTCATCTGGATGGCAAAACACAGACAGACAGACATGGCGAAACTATAAGGGTTCCGTTTTTGTCATTTTGGCTACGGAACCCTAAAAAGTCATTTTTTACCCTTACGTTGATATAGGCACAATAGTTGCCAGTCTGTGTTTTCAACTCAAGCTTATGGCTCGAATCATGTGAAATTACCTACTATACTTACATCTTAATATTAATTCTGTGATCTTATGAGAAGAAATTCAGGAGGCTTATCTTATATTAACGTGAACTTGTCAACTACATAATAACGAATCACAGCCTCAAAAACTTTGGCTTGATAATAAATACTACTTAATATCGCTACAACATGCACATTATACTAGAATTATTTGTCAATTTGAATGATTTGAGTTTGACACTTTTTTTGAGCTGTATCTGTGAGACAAATGAATTGTGCGATAAAATCTGATATTCCAAGTCGTACAGTCACCAGCACCAATATCTGACACAACAAGCGTGCATAAATATCTGATAGGACTCTATTTCTAGGGCCGGAAGGACGTGTCAGATTTTTGCACGATCCGCTGTGGCAGATATTAACGCTGGTGACAAACTGTATGTAGCATAGAAATTTAAGTTTCGAAGTGGAACATTATAAATTCCTTACCCCTTATCCCAGTAGCTTCTATAATGAGTACAGTGATGGCTTGGGTACTGTGATAATGATAATGTTACATTGCGGGTCGAACATGGAATTTTATCTACGGTATGGTATGGAGTAACCGCTCATTGACTTTGCAACCCGGCATTTTGACGTTCGACATTTGACGTTTATCCATGAACCAGTTATTTTACCTACTACTCCGCGATCATACATTTGAGACAGCTATTATATATCTGTGTGTAACTTGCATGCAAAAACCACACCGTCGCGTCACAGACAAAGCACGGTACGCGAGGTACAGGTTCAGACAGGCATCGTCGCCAAACTTGTGCTTGCAGGCTCGAACGTGTTGTACCTCATTATGATATAAATTCATTCATATGTACCGCTTCCATAATAGACCAACATGTCATATAGACTTATCTATTACCAAATAACACACAAAACGCTAACACGTTTCGAACTCTGCTTGAGTCCCAACGAATGACGTGTCACTGAAACTTCACATGATTTTGTAACTGTCCACGGATCTCATTAAAAAAAGGTCTTAAATGAAACAAAAGATGAAGTAAATAATGATCTAAGGGTCGCCACTGTCAACGGGAAGAAACTGCTGTTGAGCCACTGATGATAATATCATGTCGATTGGTTTGGTGTCATCGTAGAGGGACGGGGCTTCGCAGAGGATAGCAAAGGTGCCAACGATGGAGGCTATGGTGAAGATCCAGAGGAACAGACGGTCTAGTACCATGGCGACAAAGCCCCAATCTTGGTCCTCCTGCAGAAAAAAGAATAGAATATTGCATAGGTGGGTTGACTAAATAATTCAAAAAATATTCAAAGAGCTTATCCAAGTACTGAATGAGAATGTGAGTGTGTTAGATGTGTTTGTTAGTAGGTAAAAAGATTACAATTAAAAATAGGTAAAACAAATTAAACTAATAACGGTTAGCAATGTTAGTAATTAAAACAACAGACTTCACATACACGACACTTTCCACGAAATCTTGTAAAGTTGATTTTGAAGGGCTCACAGCATGGTTGCTTCTGAATTGTGCTGATTCAGAGTGCTTCCAAATTATTGTCTAATCTAAATGTATTTCTTATAAATAGTGCACTTCTATGTATGATCCTTATATTTATAAAATGTTAAGCCTCTAGCTCCAGTGGTTAAAGCTGTGTGTTGTCTATCAGCCAGTCAGTCTTTTGTCGTTATAAATGTACCTACTGTGCATTTTTTTTACCACTTATAACCCGATAGGAAACGGCTATATTACTTGGCTATTTTAAAGTATCAATATAAGCAGGGACCATTACTAAATCTCTCTTATCTTCGTCTTTATACTCACCGCGTTAAACTCATCCTGCCTCTGCATGTGGTGCTGAATAAACATGACGTTGTGAATCGCCTTTTCTAGTTCAAATGGGTACTTCTTACGGGGGGCAACGTCGCTCAGTGAATCGTCGAGACCAGACATGACTGAGGGTAGACCATTGTAGCCGGCGCCCAGGCTGCCAAGAGCACCGACAAGCCCACTGAATCTGTTAAAAAATAAATTTTGATTTGCAATTCATAGTAATGAAGAAGACTGCAGGGCAGTTCGTAGTCGACAGAACTGGTTTCTATGAAGGTTGGCGATAACTGCAACGATAGTCACTTTCCGAATGAACTTCATACAAATTTACAAAAACCAGTACCAGTTCGTCTTTTGCTGCTGCATCTACATTTTGTGGTCGCTTTGGAATCATACCTTTAATTATGCTGATCGGATGAGAGTTTTTGTGCACAGCATCATTTCTTTAATTGAGTACAGAAGGATTCTAATGTTCATTGGTTGCCTCTAAAAATTTATGACATGTCTAAGGCGTTTTTAACTGTAATAACAAATAATAATTATAATAAATATCATAGGACATTTGACACTAACTGACCTAGTAAGTTTATAATAATAATGATGACGTGACTGATTCCACACATCTAAACATAACTCATGATATTTATTAATATAAAAAAGACAGCGATGGCGTGTACCTGTTGGTGGCGGTAGTTGAATGCAACCCATTGCATCCTCCAGGCAAATGATGTCTCAACGAATCCGGGCTCGACGCATTCGAATTGGTCTGCTCAGCCGCGGCCAAAGCATCTTTAAACTTGTTCTTCTTCATGCTTCTCCCAGCAATTTTCTGCGCTGCCAAATCCCTCAGCAAGTCTTTGGGAACCCTCATCAGCAACAATTTCGGCAATTTCGTTATAAAAAACTTTCTAACCCAAGGTGCCATTTTGTGCGTACTAGGCTTTCGGTAGTGGACGTTCAGTATTATAATTGTTATGACAACTGACAAACCTACTAGCAACATAGTGAAGAGCAAGTACTTTCCCAGTAATGGTAACGCTAGAGATGTTGAGGGGATGATTTCGGATATTAGCAAGAAAAACATGGTCTGTGAGAGCAGAATGGAGATGCTCAGAGCTATCTTCTCTCCTGAGTCTGCTGGTAAGTAGAAGACAAGGACAGAGAGATAAGAAATGCCGACGCACGGCACGATTAAGTTGACTGTGTAGAATAAGGTCTTTCGTCGCAGGGTAATGTTGAAGAAGATATCTGAAACAAAAAAAAATTATTGAAAGTATTGCTGATGGCATGAGTGTAATTAAAGTAAATGAATCTTGCAGAGTCTTACCATTATAAATTAATCTAGCAAAGTTATGTAAAACCACTAACATTGTCACTTCAAACTTCAATATTATATCTAAACTGACGTTAATGAATCTTAGCTAAAATCAATTTTAATTAAACAAATTTTTGGTTAAATAAGCGACTTCATAATTAGTCCATTCGTATGGGAGCTATGATGCCACATGCCACAGACAGACACGCACACAGATAGTAGTCAAACTTATAACACAACAACCAGGTGTAACAAATAATACCACGAAAAACCTTCCAACACCAACTTCTGCCAAAATCCTCAGCACCTAACCTCGCTCCGCTTTATTTCTATTTCTATTTACTCTCAATCCTTAAGACGCTATTCTTATGCAGTCCACTAACAAATGATTCCAGTCGTATTTTAGCTTGATCATGATTAAAGACATGCCTTTGCGGGACAAATTGTCCCTTACACGTATTTACGTACACCATGTGTGAGCCGACTATTAGAGAGCGCTGTCACACCGCAGCGAATGTACGAGTATTTATTGCTAGGTAATTTAATCTTATTTATGAGTCGTTTACATTTAAATGTGGTAGATTTGTTAGGACGAAATGCAAAGTTGTTTTGGCGAAAAGTTTCGTGGTGACAGCGAATGTTCATTTGTTTACTGGAAATAATTCTACACTTATACAATTTTTAGTTATATTAGAAAAACTAATCAGTAGTAATATTTTTGAATCACATCAGATTAACTTGACTTATGGCATAGCAAGCTTAATACGAAATAAAAAAACTTTAGGAGACTTATTTTTTTATTTTTATTGAACTATAATATTACCTACTAATTTTTATATGTTCAAAAAAATGGTTTCGGAAATAAGTGTGGGAAAGAGTTAAGGTAGAAATTCCCTAAAGATATAAGTTCGCCATTGGACACGAATATCAATGTTCTTTAAACTATAAAGCAGGGGTGGCCAAATTGATTAGACCCAAGATCTACTGTTTACTGACGAAACCCTGTGCGATTTACCAATTACATACTTCTTGAGATCTTAAATAGCAGCATAGTTCAGTATTTATATTTTTGCCTTGCCACGATCGACTGGAAATAGTCGCGACCGACCGGTTGGCCACCCCTGCTGTAAAGTGTGTACACATACACTTCTTTCGTATTGTTACCGCTTTTGTTTGGTTGGCTTAAGCGTTCTTAGGGCCTACGGTAGCTGACGCTGTTTGCACGGAACTGGTGGACAAAAAAATTGCATGAACACATGAACAGCGCTAACTGCACGCATCTCGTGCATCGGATTGTACCAGCAGGGCTACTACGAAACTCGAAACTCGAAGTTCGTATCGTACCGTCCCTCGCTCTCTTATTAAATAGTATAAGTGTCATATCGCACGACACGAACTTCGAGTTTTGAGTTTCGTAGTAGCCCTGCTGCACCTGCACCCGCAGGCGTGCGATCGCTCCGTGCACCCGCGCCATCTAGCGTAGGCCCTAACTTGTGTTACAGCACCCGTTACAGCTCGGTGCCACCGATGCCAGCATTACAAATAAATTGCGTCGGCTTGCGCCGTCCCGACCGCACTCGCCTCACAAACTGCGCGCAATTTGAGTCGCGCCGTAATGCCGACGATACGCGTAATTGATACTTAAATGCGAATTACGTTTTATCTCAACCGGAGATAAATGGTGGAACGAAACGTTGAAACAGAATTTGGAAAAAGGTAAGTTACCTTTGAAGCCTTACTTTAAATGAGTTGCAGACGTCTTTACCAAGGGAATTAGCTCGTTGAAGTGGCAACGGGCAGGCCGAATAGCACAGGGAACAGATGGCCGTTGGGGCCGAAAAGTTCTCGAATGGAGACTGCAGAAGCGTAGCGTAGGAAGGAACACCATCGAGATTGACGGAAAGCCGCAGGTTCACAGTGGATGCAGGACGCTTCCAACGAAAACAACTGGAGATCTATGGGGGAGGTTTATGTCCAACAGTGGACGTCCTACGGCTGATATGACAATGACGATGATGACTATTAAAAGACTACTCATTTCATCTTAAAATATTACACTCCAAACTTTGTCGAACTTCATTGAGCATTAGACGACCCATTTCATTTCGAGCTTGTATTCTAAGATTTCTTTCATCATTGTCATCATTATCTTTAGCAACCAGAAGACGTCTCCTGGAACCTTCACGAGTATTGGCTTTGTGTTACCCCAGCCTAGCGCCGCGCGGTATACTAGATCGTCCGTTAACCTTCCGGGTGGCCACACAGCACTTTGTCTTCCGGTATACAGACTCTACTTTAAAATCTCAGATCCCCATCATCTATTCTAGGATTAAATTATCTCTAATATGATAGGTACGTGGGAGTTGAAAAGCGTTAGCGTTTTGTGTGTTTTTTTGTGATGGTTGGGCCTGCGTGATATAATTTTGTTTTATGTAGAAGAGAAGGAATCAGTTCCATATCCTACTAATTATACTAATACTAGCCGTTACCCGTTCAATGCAAATAAAAGAATTTCATTTCATTTCATTTCATTTAGAACTGAAACTCAAAAATGTTTTTTTTTTTCATCAAACCCATACGTGTGGGGTATCTATGGATAGGTCTTCAAAATGATAATGAATAGAATAGTTTGCGCGAGAGACACTTCCAAAGTGGTAAAATGTGTCCCCCCCCCTGTAACTTCTAAAAAAACTAAAAAATATATAATGATGTACATTACCATGCAAACTTCCACCGAAAATTGGTTTGAACGAGATCTAGTAAGTAGTTTTTTTTAATACGTCATAAATCGTAAAGTAAAGGTAACTTTTATATTATGTTACTTGCTGCTACGGAACCCTTCATGGGCTAGTCCGACTCGCACTTGGCCGCTTTTTATGTCAATAAATGTTGTGAGTTTAAGTTTGATGTAGCAGTGGTGCGTGGAGAAGTTAGGTATAAATATCTTATTTAGTTGATCCAGGTTCCGAACAGCAAACTTTCAATTCATTTAAGAGGTTCACTAGGTATACTAAAATTAAGTTATCTCCGATATACCCTCTTCCCGCCGAAACTAAGTTCACGTAATTAATCTACTTCATGTCCATGTCTTGCGTAATTAATGTCTGTATCCTGTATCGTACCTCTACGCGCCACAATCTTAGAATCCAATATAACGTACCTAATCTAGCCGGGACTTTACTAAACCGCTTGTAATTACTACCAAACCCCGTACAGCCCTCCACCGACCCCTAAATGCCATTGAGCCTTAATCCATTAGACATTAGAGCCAAATCGTGGACAACTTGCCGGGCTAGGTGTACTTTGGGAAGGAATTAAGCGCTTCAAATTAGAACTGTCCTTCGATAGTACGACGGAAAACAGTTGTATTATTATTACGGGTCCGTTCGGAAGTTAAGCGATTAATGTTTTACAGGTGTAGTAAAGTTCTAGCCAATAGACATTCGTATTCACATATAGGTATTATAATAGTACATTGTGTCTTAAGGGCGGTAAATAATAAATTACGAACGAGAGTCTATTAAAAGCCCGAAGTCGAAGAGCAGCTATATTATAGAAATTAAATAAAGACAAAATAATTACGAGACGATTGCCGGCGGGTGACAGGTGCAGAGAGAGAAGAAAGTAGTGGGGGAAGCCCACAGATTGTACAACTTCTAGATATAATTAAATATTATGCTTTTGTTGGTGTTGCCAACATCGATGTTCGTAATTCTAGTACCGCCCGTGCGACATCGTGTGTGTTTTTCATCACATTTGCGAGTAAAATTGTATATTTAGAAAAGAAAAACTAATATTTATACAAAAATTGCCGATACCGGTCCCCTTCCCGCAGCTGCTTGACGCGCGTGCGCAGGTCCTCCAGCAGGCCGTGCAGCAGCAGTAGTATTAGTACGCGCAATGACTCATTTACCGACCTTACCTACCGACAAGAACAAAAGGTCGAGGGTTTTATTTGGGGGGTTGCAACCAAGGTAGCCTGCATGTTACGACACTGTTTACGAACAAGTGTGATGAAAAGAATATTGTAGGAACATTGTGAATAGTGCTCTTGCTGAAGGGCAATTTTGGTTCTCTCTTCCTCTCTCAAAAATAATCTGACTACTTACTTCTACTACATCTTCTTCTATTCTTACTGTACCGAACAGAAAAAAAAAGAAATTGGTCGTAAAGTTTTGAGTCTAATGAAAAGTATATGTCCAGTAAATCTGGGACTATAGGAAAACGGATAAACATACCTAAATAAATACATATTAAACACCCAAGACCCGAGAACAAACAATTGTATTATTCATACAAATATTTGCACCGGCCGGGAATTGAACCCAGGACCTCAAGCTTCGTAGTCAGGTTCTCTAACCACTTGGCCATCCGGCCGTCAAATAAACTCTACTTGCGATGACTGTGCTGCATGCAAATTACAATTCATTTAATTACCCGTACAGAACATGCATCAAACAAAGCGACCACGACAAACACATTCTGATGAGACGCTGGAAACGTTCAGTTTTAAAGTCACACTCATAATGAAATGGCAGCGGAACGAAAGTTAGCTTAATTACGAGAAAGATACGCGCTCGAACGCTCAAAGTACTATACTAGCTCATGCAGACAAACAAATAAGAGACGAAACGCCGCAATTCTTGCTCTCAAACAAACAGCCATTCGCTTTGGACAACGATCCCATTCATTCCACGTCGGTTACCCCGTAAGTAATATAATAAACAACATAATTCACGTCTCTGTTAACACATTTTGAGTTCCTAACGACTCTTTTTATTCAACGCACCTTCATCCCAACGGCCCTCGTGTGCTCAACTTTTTTGTGGTCTCACCGGTTCCACCTTTTCATATGTTTTCGTTAATAGGCGTCGGGTTGAATGTTGATCAAAATTAAATGATTTTGTTGAATTTTGTTGCTGCTGTTGTTTGGGGATGTGCTTTTGTATCTTTGTTCTTTCATATATTATTAATCGATGTTGGCTCCAGCCTAGTGGATAGGAATGAAAATAGAATATCTTACTAATATTATAAACGCGAAAGTTTGTATGGATGGATGTTTGTTTCTCTTATACGCAAAAAATACTGAACGGATTTGCATGGAATTTAGCATACAGGTAATAAATATATACCTTGGATTAACATATATAATACTTTTTCTCCCGAAATAATGTATGGTTCCTGTGGGATCAAAAAAGGTTTAAGCTACATAACAATTCTGCGCGAACGAAGCCGCGGGCAAAAGCTAGTAAATAATAAGAATGGTTGAATGTTCACCCATATTTTCCTTACAGAATCTTTTTGAGTTTGACCACTATCATCTTCTTTTAGTCACTTGTCAACTATTGGAGATAGCTTAAGCTTTCATTAGTATCTTACGGCTAATGTTATCAAACTCAAACTCACAACATTTATTGACATAAAAAAACACACCACATCACGACAAAAACACAGTAAAAGCATAAATAGAAGAACAGAGAAAAATTAGAGACGTAATCTTATTAAAATGTAAATGACTGTTAATCAGCATTCTTTATGCTAAATATATTGACCCGGATAACTCACGTCTTAAATCTAACTCGTCGTTAACCGGCAAACTTAATATGAATGTTTCGTGTTAACTTTTAGCTATTAAAATGTAGGATTTTACTAAAACGTAACTGAATGAGTAAAAATAAACATTACGTTAAAGTTTATCCGAAAATAAGGTTTAAATAAAAACAAAGTCAGGTTAGAACCATTATTATAAATTATTCAAAATTTATATTGTGGTTTTCACTGTGAGGTTTTGTTATGAATGTGAACAATACGGTATTTACTATTGTATATGGTATTAATAAATATTAACAACTATGATCAGATACCGAAAATAATTTAATCTAAACCTTTTTCAAAATAACACTTTTAAAATTTTAAAGGTTTGAAATTCAAGATTAGACAGAGAAAGACATACTGGCATGTGACGTCACACGCCAGTACCGTCATACTTGCTGCATAGAGAAAAGCGTTTGAAAAAGAGACATGTATATAGATTTTTCAAAAATCACTTTAAATCCTATTTTCAACCGATTTAAATTTTCTCTTCGCTAAACACTATCTGTATATCTATATTTTCATAATAATATTAAGATATGGCAAAATCAGGAGTTGTCAAATACCGTATTGTACAAATTCAAGACTCTCAACCCAGTGCTGAAATTTCAAGATTTTTCCCTATCCCGTGAGAATATCGGGATAAAAAGTAGCCTATGTGTTATTCCAGATGTCCAGCTACCTACATACCAAAATTTCATGACTCTAAGCCTTGCGGTTATTATTTCGAGATTTTATCTCTATTGTACCTTTTTTGACAAATTTTAAACTTAAAATTGCTAAAAGTGGCTCCGAAGCGGTAACGTTTCGTGTGCTCTGCCTTCCCCATTTGGGAATACAGGCGTGGTGTTTGTGTGTGTGTATCCTATCCCGTGGGAATATCGGGATAAAAGTAGCCTATGTGTTGTTATTCCAGAGGTCCAGCTACCTACATAACCAAATTCATGGCTCTAAGCCCCGAGATTGTTATTTCGAGATTTTATCCTAGGTATCCCGTGGGATAGCGGGATAAAAAGTAACCTATGTGTTATTCAGACGACCAGCTACCCACATACCAAAATTCACGGCTCTAAGCTCAGCGGTTGTTATTTTGAGATTTGATCCTATCCCGTGGGAATATCGGGATAAAAAGTATTCTATGTCCGTCTCCTGGCTCTAAGCTACCTCAACTACCAATTTTCAGCCAAATATGTTCTGCGTTCTTGAGTTATAAGTGGTGTAAACTAACACACTTTTCTTTATATATATAGATTGACCCTGATAACTCACGTCTTCAATCGAGTTTAGCTCGACATGTTTCATGTTAAGACGTGAGTTATCCGGGTCAATAAAGTTAATATGAGTGAGTCTCACGGTAGTTTCACGTTCAGCATTCTATATGCTAAATTTTAGCCACTTTATTAATAAACTGTATGTCGCAATAGGGCCAGGTTTTTTGCCGCACAGTCAAACAGCCTCTCTTTACCTATGCAACCAAACCACACCTGTTCCTACCGACATTCATCTATCCCGTCTCAGCCCGGTCCGCTTATCCGCGGCGGTAAATTACTTGAAGCGTTCCTCGAAGCTTATCTATGCTAAAACACTATGTTTACTATGCTGTGAAGAACCAGTAAATGCACTGCTTTAAAAACCGCCGAGTAAAAAATTAAGACAATAAACCCCTGTTTTAACTGATATCCGTGAAATTGGATTTGACAAATATCTGTGATGCCGTCAATTTTATGTTTATTTGACTGAACAGAGATAATTAGCAAAAAGATATATAGCAGATAAGGTAACAAAAATCACAAAGGTAAAACTTAATAAATATTTTCAACAAAAATTGGTTTCAATATGATCAGAATACCGTTTTAGAGTTATTGACGAAAAACTATGCTTCTCATCAAATTCAAATTTAAATCATTTATTCAGTAAATAGGCCGCAATGGGCACTTTTATACGTAATTTTTTAAACTACCATCGCTTTCGGAAAAACCATCATTGCCAAGAAGAATGCGCCGCAAGGAACATGGCAGAAAGTCATTTTTTCAAAATAAAATAATTACAAATATAAAACTTAAAAACTGCAGTATCAAATTAAACAAAAAAATACAAAAAAATATTAAATAATACGGGGATGTATGGGGTCCCTTAGTTACAAAACTAAACACAAACTATATCAAAAGTAAGTGCCTAATACTCTATTGCTGGTAAACCTTTTCACGTCTAATTTATTTACTAACGCCTACGGTTTTGAGGGGGGTCATTTTACCGCTTTACAATATACAGATATGAAATTGGCATCGCTTTGCACCTAACCCGCTTTTTTACGCGTGTGGCTCAGCTGTTTTAATCTGTTCGGTTATATTGCTAATGCTCGCCTTGCGCACGGGTTTTGTGTTGTTTTATTACCGCTTGATTTAAACCGAAAGCAGTGATAGTGCTTTTACGACCCTCAATGCGAATGAACCAACTACTTGTGCAGCAGTTCCACGCCGTTAAAATTGCATTTGGAAGCCATTTCTGTTGTTAACTGAAATTTGGAATTTTAGTTATTAAGTATTGTCTATTTTTAGAAAGAAAAAAAGAGTAACATTTATTTACATATGTTCGATACACAGAAAAAGATATTAGAAAGAGAGAATGAATGTCCATCTCGTTGTTGGACGTCCTACACTGCGCTTACCGATTCACAGTCCCGTTCATTCTACTTTACAACATTCCACTATTGATTTTTGCTTTGGGGAAAGTCCACAATTTGTTGTATGAAAATGGAAAAAAAATCAAAGATTACTTTTCATTGCTGATATTCAAAGGTATATACAAGATGCTAATTTGAATTAAAACCATTAATGTTTTAATCAAAATAACCCTCTCTCAAGTTATATTTATACCTACTTAATGATTAAGCCTCTATGCGACCTAAAGTGTTAGTTATTATAGCTTGACAAACCACAAGCTTGTGCCGAATGCCTGGCCACGGCATGTGGATGCCGCGAGAGCTCGCCGCAGGTTCTCTTTGACTTGTGCGCTGAATACCGGCTGGCTAGCAGACATTTAGGCGTTAATGTTCACAACGAGAATAATTCTGCAGCAAATTTTGGAAAATCGATCAGGACGAATACTAATCAACTGAGGTAATTAAATAACAAATTGTTTTATAGCAACAAATATGTTTTTTTGCCTGCAAGCTAGACACCCTGAACTGGAAGCCTCAAACTTAGTAATACCAACCTTTAACACAACTTTTGACATTCATAAGTGCTTGTATAGCCTAAATTGAATAAAGATATTTCCTTTCTTTGACTTTGACAATAAAAGTCTTTGATTTCGCTGAATAAACGATTTGCTAATAAAAAACTTTATGTGATTAAGTTAAGACTTGTCGTCAGTGAAGTCCATCCTATTCCATGATTTATGGCTTACCGAAGATCCATAAGTTTAATTAGCCTCTGAGACCCATTATGTGCCAGATGTGACATCCCGTTATCAAAGTTGCAGTCTTTGTCACACCTTTAGGCCTATCCAATATCCTTCTCACTCACCAGGGTAAGGTTCTTGGCAGCACGGGTAGTAGCGCTCGTGCCTCTCGGCAGGCACCCCCAGGATGTCCCACTCTACAGAAGGATAGTACTCCCGGAGGTCAATGCCCACTTCCACCATGTCGCCTTTCTTTTGGTTGATGTGCTTCAAGTCGATCTGTGTGAAAAAAAAATCGATAGGTACTCTTTTTTCTTTGAATAGTCTTGTAATAAATTGACATTGCCACTTTTTCAAGTAGGCATTGACTTGTTTCCACAAGTAAGATACATATTTAAAAAATATTGTTATTTTTACTAGTCTGTACCAGTTGAATAAAATTCCGGGAATTTACTAACCCCGGAATACTAATTTGCTCATTGCTAGGGAACAGCAAATTTTTTTTTCAGGATGAAGGTTATTTTATTCTAGTCTTCTAATATAGTGTATGCAGTGATC
Source organism: Choristoneura fumiferana (assembly GCF_025370935.1). Classification (NCBI taxonomy): domain Eukaryota; kingdom Metazoa; phylum Arthropoda; class Insecta; order Lepidoptera; family Tortricidae; genus Choristoneura; species Choristoneura fumiferana. The sequence goes on from NC_133492.1 coordinate 16,186,392, forward strand.
ACAATGGATACATGGTGACATTTGGAACACATGGATTTTAATGTTGATGTTAGCCACCCATTAGGTACAAAATTAGGCCCTCTCTACATAAAAAATACCTATTGCTGCTGCATACATTTGAGGGCCAGATTTTTGCTGCTCGTATATTACTGGCCAAAAATATAAACAGTTTGCTCACCTGGTCACCATCGTAGCTCCAACTCCCAAACTTCAAGAAGCACGTTTGCTGGTCAAACGGGAAGTACCGCACGTCGATTTCACACGAAGACTTGAAAATGGCTGGTGGCGTCCAGAGGACTTTGCCGGAGTGATGCAGCACTGCCTTCGTCATCGTGGTAACCACGTATTCGCCGTCAGCACTGGGAAAGCATTCAGCTATTAGTAAGTATGAAGCCGTGGTGGCCTAGTGGTTTGACCTATGGCCCAGAGGCAGAAAGCAGAGGATCGTGAGTTCAAACCCTAGCTCGCACCTCTTGAGTTTTTCGAAATTTATGTGTGAAATTATATTTGAAATTTACCACGAGAGAAGAAAAACATCGTGAGAAACCTGCACAAACCTGCGAAGCAATTCAATGGTATGTGTGAAGTTCCCAATCTGGAGTAGACCCGCGTGGGAACTACAGTCCAAGCCGGCATTTTGAGAGGAGGCCTGTTACCAACAGTGGGACTTTTTATACATTATTGTTTTTATCGCTACAATTTATTTGCGAGCAACGTTCGTTAACATTTATTTTAAGAACACCTGATTTTGTCAAGTGGATACACATTAAGTTAAGCTATTGCTAGTGTGTTTACAAATTTTGTTTAACTTTTAATTATGGAAAAAGACTCATAAAATTCAGCAAATGACATTGTATTTTTTTTCCAAACTACTACACAAGACGAGAAGACGAAGCGTTGGCAGGCCTCCCACCAGGTGGACTGACGACATCATGAGAGTTGCGAGAAACCGGTGGATGCAAGTGGCGAGTTGTCGTTCATGTGCCGTTCTAAGGGGGAGGCCTTTGTTCAGCAGTGGACGTCTTCTGGCTGATGATGAAGATGATGACTACACAAGCTTCAATAGTACAGGTGTATTCATTGTGTTAAATTTTTGTCCTACTTTTGTACTACTTGGATCCTTTAAAATCTCATTTTACCAATCTTAATTAGTTCACGAACGATTACTCGTAGTCATAAGCATAGGGTTTATTAAACACGACATGTTCAAAGTGTGCGGTGGAAAGGGGCCGAATCACTTTGCGGGCCCGCACTTTGTGTCCGTGACATATAGTTAATGCTTTCCTAAACTCTGATTTGCAGAACCCTTTGAGTCATAAGAATATGATTACGATAAAATGGTTTATAATTATCTCAAATGTGTCTCGGCCTTTGTTCATGTCCTAGTTTAGAGCTTAGGCTTGGGCTGCAATTGGGTACCTTAAGTTTTCAGGGATGGTCCATATTATATTTTTAATTGATAGCAGACTTATAATGTAGCTCACTCCTGTAGATAGTTTTTTTTTTGCGGGCAACCGGTTGATACAAGCGGCGAGTTTTCTATCATCGTGATTTCCGAAAGCGCTGCCAGTTATTTTATACAAAAAAAATAACTTAAATTACCTATTAATTTAGTTTAATAATAGAGGTGTGAGCCCAGGCCTAAACCCACGACCCTATGCTTGAGAGAGGCTAACTCAGTAATGTAGAAACGCGGCACCTACATCCAACAAGATTTATTAGGAGATAAAGTAATCCAATATTTATTAGGTCAAGTGCCCGAGATAATTAGGTGAATGGTCGACAGACGAATCTATCATAGTTCTCACGCTATAGTTCCGAAATGACGGATCGAGTTAATATTTTATGAAAAATGAATCATTTCGCGAAGGAACAAGCGATGTTAGGTCGTTTATGACAGTTCCCATAAACCCGTCAGGAGCTAACTCACTCGTAAAGGTCGGACATACGGACCGGTGGCTGACGCGATGGATGAGAGGTGAGCGGGTATTCATTAAGATCATATGACAATAGTTTGCACAATTTAGTAAAAATGGTCTGCACTGCAACTCATTTTTAGTCATAATTTAATTCACGACGGTGGAAGCATTCTAAATTTCCACTGAGCGTAGATATAGTTACTTACATTTTTAGTTTTAGTTTTGTAATTAAGTGACCTATTCATCCAGGGGTATTATTATTGTTCTTTTCATGTAATTTTTTCTTAAATTTTATACTGTAGTTTTTAAGTATTTTATTTGTAATGATTTCATTTTGAAGACAATTACTTTCTGCCAAGTTTCTTGCAGCGCATTCTTCTTGGCAATGACGGTCTTTCCGAGAGCGCGTAGTATTAAAAAAAAGACGTGTAAAAGTGCCCATTGCGGCCTATTCACTGAATAAATGTTTTTAAGTGGAATTTGAATTTATGACTTATTGTGACAATATTTTGTCTCATTAATAGGGTTAATGGTTCATCATCATTCTCATGGTTGAAATTTTATACAAAAAAAGCCAAAAGCCTTATCTTTGTTTCTCGCAGTATTCTCATAATCAACGGTTCGGTATCTAACCCGTATAACACTCCAAAAAAATATATCGTCATATCAGTCATAGGACGACCACAACTGGACATAAACGTCCTCCATAGATCTCCAGTTGTACCAGAAGATGGGCAGCAGCGTCTTCTTGGCAACCTCACTTCCTATACTGCGCTTGACAACCCGCTTGCTAAGCGTGGCAAGTATTGACATAAAACAGATAGTGTTCCAGGTAATGGTAAACAATTATGGCCAACGATGTTAAAATCTTTTCTTAAATCGTCAAATAAATGGTCCAGAGTAATCGTTTGTAAAACTCAAGCGAAGAGATGCAGCCGTCAAATATATGGGAAAAGTTTGTCAGCGTTCAAAGTTCTGCGAAGTGGAAACTCTATGATTTAACCTTTCTTGTGATCATAGTAACATTTGTCGACATACCTTGCTCAGAGTAACTTAATTCTATCTGTAAGTTAAATTAAAGTAAAACTTGTTTGTTTAAAACAGTCACAAGGATTGCAGGTATGACAACAACTGAACAGAGGAATCAGAAAAACATTTTGTCTAAGTATGATCTCGGATCCTAGGTAAGAATGAGATGGTGCTACAGAATTTTGGCAAAAAAGCGGAGGTGAAATCATTTTTCTCAAAAAATTCCGTAAAAGTTGACATTATTCTTCACATATCAGAAGGGGAAGTTCAGCGAAAAATTAAAAGTTAAAAAAGATTGCAGGCTCTATAGCTCGACAATAATGTCGCATATAAATTCTATTATTGTCGAGTCGCAAACTTTTTAAAAAGTTTATAGGGCCATGAAAATGTTGGGACAAGTCGTACTCGTATACAGCCAACTGAAATGACCGGTATCAGTAATTTTGTTAGAATTCCGGACTTTTTTTATTCGGTCTGAAACAGCTTGTGGTGATTTCGGTGGAAAAATAGACCTGCAGTTTTTTTTTATAAGAAAGGCGGGAAAGTAATATATTTTGAGTAAAAGTTTATTCTAATTTAGTTTATTTCCTTCACCATTTTTGAGAAACCGTTTAAAAATACTCATACTAAACCAGCAATTGCCTACTTGGAAGTAGGCAAAGTAGGCATGGATGCCACGACAATAATCTACTATTGAAGACCAGTACGTTGCAATATTTTGGCCATATAATGTGAAACGCTAAAAACGAACTCCTACCGCAGGGTAAAATTCAGGCCACTGGGAACCTGGAAGAATTAGCACGAGAGAGTCAATTCACGGTAAACTTAGATTATTGCTAAATTCTGGAAATAGATGATGGCACTGCAAGAAGAAGAAGATGATCTCGTACTAAGCGGAGTTAGAACTAACAAAGGAACGTATTAAAATGATATTATAAGATGAAATGATTCTAGGAAACTATTATACATGCTACGAGTATATACATATAGTATACAAAGAAATATTTTTCATTTGTAAATTAGCCTTATTTATTTCATCGCCCACCAGGTTGGCTACAATTTTTACTATCATTTTAGTTAAAAGGATAGACAAAAATTATTCTCAATACTGTTGAAGAACACAGAAAAGTGGCCATAAAAAACCGGAGTTAGCATTATTAGTTATTTTAACTATGACTTTTGTGTAAGAGATGTATGTTTTAGTCCCACGTTATAAGGAAGGAATACTAGGGCCTCAGAACTCGCTGCAGGTTGTACCTTGTCTCCGACAGGCCGGCGCAGCGTAAGATTAGTCGCACGTGCGTCGATCGCTTACGCCATGATTAATGGCAGGCGCGCCTGTTTTGACGGCCTGATGTATCATTCCATTTCTTGTCGATGCTACACAATCAATTAGCTGATATGTTGACATCGTGAATAGTGCGTTTGCTAAGCTAGACTGTTTGGCTGTGAGTCAGTTTTCCCTGGGACATATTCTGTGGAGAAGCATACCGATAACTGTAAAGAGTAAAACGATATTTGCTCTTTTTCGTTATGTTTCTACATACTAAAATTTTTTGAAGTGATAGGACAAAATGAGCTAAATCAATCAAGCTAAATATATCTTGTGGGGAAACACTTTCCAGAAAATGAATTATTTCAGAAACTCTAGTGACAGGAACTGTCGTTTCAAACTAAAGCCTTTTAATAAAACCAATATCAAGCCAAACATGGTTTTTGTGAAAAACATTTTAAGCAAGACATATGCCTGGAATCAAGTGATTGAGGAAACGGTAGTAACGCTAATGAATGTTTTAGGAATAGCATGTTCCAAAATCAGATCACCTCTAGAGGTCACCTATTTCTGAACATTCACCATTGGTGATGTTTAACGGCAGGGATTGTAGATATGTTGCCAACTTAAAGAACTAAGATAAAATTTCAGCAATTTCCTCGGCTATCTTTCATAATAATATGTCAAGCCCAAATGTGAAAATATGTAACAATGTAAATGTAATGTAATGTATACATGTATGTGTACGTTGTCTGATGTTATTTTCTTTTGTTTGTTTGTTTACTAATCTGTCTGTTGGAAATAAAGAATTTGAATTTGTAAAGATAATGTCTAATTCTCGTAGTAGTCAATTTCAGTTAACAAAGTTTCAAATAGACTGTAATTACGAAAGCACCCATTGTAGAACTGGAAACTTCTTTGTTTTACTAACGCTGTATAAAGGCGTTAATGACTCATTCACAAGTAGATAAAACTGTTTATACTGTCGCAGTTGGAAACAAAATCACTAGAATACTACTTAGTACCAACTCTCAGCCATGATCAATGCTGATGGTCAGTTAAATTCTGCCAGTTTCCGCATACGAATTGTTTACGCTCGCTATGCTCAAGGATTTATGCGAGAGTGCTTCATGCGTAAGGAATTCCATATGTCATGGGCCCTGACACGACTCCGTACAAACTAGAGGACGAATGTGAGGGGACCAGAATATCCGGATAATTTATGGACACTTCAACCGCTTTCGCTGAGGGTAACGACTGGAGGAGTCATCGCAAAACTTTGGAGGGAAAGGTTCGTAGGAGTATTTAAGATTTGATAAAGGCATTATAATAGTCTAGAAGTTGGAGATAATAGTCATAGTTATCATTATCCCGGTCTACATGCACTCGAAGAAACTGAATCACGCACCAGGGTGGAGCCTTTGTGCTTGAGTTTGACAAATTTGATGTTGGCATCCCATACATTTGTCAAAGAAATCTTTCTTCTACTGTAAGTCTCACTATTTATAAATGAGACTTGGGACTTTGGGTTTTCTGCCTTTTCCCAACTCACGTTTCCCAAATGTTTCATTTGCCAAACTGTTTCATTTGCCAACTCAGGATTCACTCTGAAATTATATTTTTTTCGGAACTTTCATAAAACAAACCTGACCTAACCTGTGTTCTATAAAACCATAAGAAAATACACTGGGAAAAAATTTATACACAAGGCCCTCCTCAGAATGAAACATTTGGCAAACAATAATTCTCCAAAAGGCAGAACCCGGTTCCCACGCGAACCAAGGCGTTTTGACAAATTTAGACACACTATTGAATTGCTTCGCTGGTTTGTGTATCTTCTCACGATGTTTATTACACCGTAAAGCTGGCAAAATTCAAATATAATTTCACATATGAATTTTGAAAAATTCGGGGTGGGAAGCACCCGGTGGAAATCACGGCCCAAGGCCTTTTATTGTAAGGGCAGTAAATGGTTATAGGCCACAATGTTAAAGATAATGGTGATGATTGATCAGTTTAACACAACTATGCTCCAACTCTATGTAAGCGCACGTTTACACGAGAATCTAGACACCTAAGCATTATTATTATGAAATTCCAAACTTAACATCAAATCAATCATATCAGCAGAACAGGCGACTAGCTATTTATTCCGTAGATAAAAGTTGACCCACTTGTTTCAGAAGCAATATAAACGTCCCGGTAGAGCAAAAAGTCAACAAGTCCCAAAATCTCGAAATTGACTTTTTAATGCCATTAATATTGTTTTATTTTCTGCAAATTTCAGGCTTATTGCTATGATACATAGATCCAATTTTAAAAAGTCAGTAAAAATTACCTTTCTTGTTTTTGATATGAATACTATTTGCTTTTGTATTGAAGTGGGAATTAACTAAATTACTTAATGAATTATACCGAAAACATGTCGGCCAAAGTGGTTAGTTTAAGTTATTTCAGTTATTTTTGCCATATTCAGTTGTCTATGACCGTACACTATTTTATTCCCAAAGTTCACTAAAACAACTTAGTTACCAACGATTCCAAAATTTGTTAAAAAATATGAAAGCGAAAACGAATTAAGTACTTTTGTTGAGATTTCGATCATCAAATTATGGCAATATGAGCTTTTGCGAATACACTAACTGACGTCTAGGTTAATAATTTAAGAGATAAAAGTTAATAATCGCTAATAACTTGGAAAATTAAGTTTTTTGTTTCGATTTGGCAGTTGGAGCTTATATTCCGTGACATTATATCATTGCAATGAGACCACAATATGATAAATATCTCACGCCATAAAACGTTAGTTTTTTTTTTTTCACAACTTTAAACCTCCGTATCACAAAACAGCAAAATACGACTTAGCGACTTTTCGCTCTACGGGGACGAATATTCACAAAAACGTTTAGACAGTGAACACAATCGTATTCCCTGTCCCCCAAAGTCACGGTTCCGTACACACCGAGTGGCGTGAACCCGTACCGTACGCCAAATACAGCCATAATGACGCTGGAGACATAAAATATGTGCCGATTTGGGCCTTTGTTTCGTAATGTTGTCTTTTTTGTGCTGCGGCCGGTAATTTTATTACGATTTAAAGGGTCGGAGTTTAAATGCGCTAATAATAACGTTAGGGGATGTTTGTTTTTGAATATGTCATGGGGATTTTAAAGGGGATGCTACATTAGAAAATTGTCCTTGAAATAAAAATGCCATTGTGTTAAATGTTTATGCATCTTGGAAAGAAAGTATTTCATCATCATCATCATCTCAGCCGTAGAAGTCCACTGTTGGCCATAGACCTCCAGTTGCTTCGGTCGTCCATCCATCTCGTTGGTGGACGTTCTACGATGCGCTTGCCGATCCGCGGTTTCCACAGCAAAATGTTTAAAACCAACTAACCTAATTAACAAAAATTTGGAAACCCCCGACTTTGTCACTTCAAAGTTCAATATCTCAAAACGACTGAACCGATTTTGACGAAACATGTCTAAGAATCATCTCTAGAAAACCTGCTTTCCAATAAAAAACCGCATTCAAATCGGTCGACCCGCTTAAAAGCTACGGTGCCACAGACAGACAGACACACATAGCGGTCAAACTTATAACACCCCTCTTTTTGCGTCGGGGGTTAATAAAAGAAAAGTGTAAAGAAGGACAAGTGTGTATAAACGTTGCCATTCGAAATATATTTCAGGATATGAACTTGGCCTCTGCAACAAAAGTTACAAGTTACATTCTTCATAAGTATTCAATTACGTAGAATTGTAGCGCCTTTAACTTTTGTGGTAGGTATAAATATGAGGTTGAGTGTTTCTGTGTTAAAAACCATGAATAGATAGATAACAGGTACGAGAGCTTACCCGTGAGTATGCAACATTCCATACGGCCTACTTTTAATTGAAATTACTACGATAAAAGACCCTGATGATTCCTACCATTATCATTATGCTTCATCACTGAAATATTAGGCATTATGATTGGTTTTTTGGAGTCTTTTTGTATTTTTATTTCAACTCCAAAATTTATATCGAAAAGACATGGATGCACAGAAAAACCAGAAAAAGAGACCAGCGCTGGGAATCGAACCCAGGTCCTCAGCAAACCGTGCTGCGTGCTATAACCCCTACATCAATTTTGATTTCAAATCATAATTTGATTGCTTAGTAGCGAAACATCTCTTATCTGGGCGCTCACCCAGAAATAAGTAACCTGAGATATGTATGCATAGGACAAATTCGTGTCTAGATCCCTGTCCAGCGGTGGTGTAGGGGTTATAGCACGCAGCACGGATTGCTGAGCACCTGGGTTCGATTCCCAGCGCTGGTCTCTTTTTCTGGTTTTTCTGTGCATCCATGTCTCAGTATTTTTGATATTAGGCATTGTTAAATTAAATTTAAGTAGGTAAACGAGGTGCAAGTAAATATTATTAATCATAGCTTCCAATAACACTATCTTGAATATACCTAGTATATTTTACTCGAAGTATTGATAGACCCAAAGGCCGGTAATTCAGTTAGGCAAGGCTCCTCAGATACAATATTAACGATCGACCCATAGAGGATAGATCAGGCCGCGATCCAAATCGGATTACGGGGGTTGCCAACGTTAACAATTTGCCATGAAACAATTAAATTTATTAGTCTGGCAATAAGAGTCGTTTGTGTTTAAATTGCGAGTCGATAGTTCCATATTCAGTAGACCGCCGTGTGGATATTGGCATACATTGGGAATGATTTGCAATTCTAGAAAGATTGGCTAATTTGCGCGTTTGTATTTTCTGCCACAAGAAAATAGCCACTGTTTTTTTTTCAATCTAACTACAATCCCACATAAAAATTTGCATGATTAGCAAAATTTTATCTTCTGAGTGTAGACATTTTGTTTAAGCCTTTCATATATTCCAATCACTAATTAAATAATATCACCGATTAAAGAGGTACAGTCACTCAAAAAAAATATATGTTACTACGGCCTTATTAGGTCGGAATAAGAGTCTGTGTTACATTGACCTGGATTGAGACGACCAGATGGCCTAGTGGTTAGAGAACCTGACTACGAAGCTTGAGGTCCTGGGTTCGATTCCCGTGTCGGGGCAGATATTTGTATGAAAAATACGAATGTTTGTTCTCGGGTCTTGGGTGTTTAATATGTATTTAAGTATGTATCTATATCTATATAATTATATTTATCCGTTGCTTAGTACCCATAACACAAGCCTTGCTAAGCTTACTTTGGGACTAGATCAATTGGTGTGAATTGTCCCGTGATATTTATTTATTATTTATTTATTTATTGAAGGATTGGATAAGTCCATATTATGCTTGCACTCGTCGATTCCTAGGCTATCACAGAATCGTGTCGCAATGACATTTAACGTCATTCGATACATATTGCTATAGACAAATTAAATTATTCACTATGATAAGGTTCCATGGTGGCGTAGGAATCAAATTGGTTGACTGTATCGATACTTCTTTTACTTATAATGAGGAGATACGTAGAAGAACAAGAGTCACCGACAATGACATAGCCAAGCGAATTAGCTCGTTGAAGTGGCAATGGGCTGGCCATATAGTACGGAGAACAGATGGTCATTGGGGCCGAAAGGTTCTCGAGTGGAGACCGCGGATCGGCAAGCGCTGCGTAGGACGTCCATCAACGGGAGGTCTCAGCCTATCCCTAACGTTTCTGATTCGCAAACAAAAACTGTAATTTATTTGCTATCGCGAGCATCAGAAACGTTAGGCAATAGGGCCTCAGGTTAAGTCGCGGGTTCACGGTGGATGCGAGCCGCTGCCAACCGAGGCAACTGTAAGTCTATGGGGGAGGCCTTTGTCCAACAGTGGACGTCTGGCTGAGATGATGATGATGATGATCGATACTCCCACTTACTTGTTGTACAGCACGATGTCGGGAAGCCAGATGTGTTCAGAGGGCACGTAGAGCTCTTTCTGGCCACCATACTCCAACGGGTCCCATTTGAATTTATGGTCCTCCCATTCCTGGGGGGCCAATGTTACTGTTAAAAATTTCTTGACTACAATGTTGAAATCGTGAGTACAGGTTGCAGGCAACCGGTGGATGCAAGTGGCAGATTGTCTGTATCTAAACTATCTAATAAGTCCAATAGTAATCTATAGGTACTGGTACCTGTGTAATGTGTCACTGCTGTCATAAAAAAAAATCTTTCTTTCTTTCTTTTCTTTTGCTTATTAATCGCCATTAATTTTATAGGTTTATGTTACAACTACAATAATATTTTGTTAAAAGTTGAATCGGTATCCAGAGCTTTATGGCGTATATTTATTATCATTAAAGTACCTGGGCGACCGAGGTCCGCTCGGGCTGGAACTCGGTAACCGGCGTTTTCCCGGAGATAATAATAATAATAATTCATTTATTCATCAGATTACATAATTGATCCAGCTTTGTTAGTACCGTTAAAATAATAAAATACTTATTGACTATGTTAGTAAGTTATACAAAACAAAACAACATATTTACCGCCTAGCAGTCATGACAGCCTCATAGGGGAGTCGTACCTGGCCGCCACAGTGCTCATGATGGAGATAAGACCAAGCTAGATTCATTTCATCCCCGAAAACCCCTACATATGTACCAAATTTCATCGAAATCGTTGGAGCCTTTTCCGAGATTCTGATTATATATACAAGAATTGCTCGTTTAAAGTTATTAGATTTTTCCTCGATATCCCATGGTAGGCATTCGAATTCCCGATAGCTACTGTTAAAATGCTACAAAAAACTTTATAATTTTGTCAGTTATATTTTACACAACAGTGCACAGAGGCTTCAAATTTCCAACTCCTCTCACGGAAGCTAAAAAAGCTTTTTAATGCTTCCATTATCTGGATGTAAACAAAGTGTCAAAATGTTTCACTTTAATTTAGCCGGGACCTCCTTTTATCCTATGCACTGCTTTTCTAACGTTCAGGAAACCAATTTAAGCTGAAATTGCTTGCTTGCATGTCACGGAACAATATTTAGCGCTTTACACTCGACGCTTCTAGACACTATGTAGTTTTGGTGCTACCTAAATGTTTACTGCAAGTAGCGCGAGAACAATAGAATATTTTGCAACGAAATACCATTTTGGGAATAGTTTTAGTGCTGGCAGTGTTTCGTGTTTACTGTTGCTTACGTTGGATTATAATAAAGCAGAATGTCGCAAACTCGAAAGTGTTCGTAAGTGTACAAGAGGCTCATTTCAACCAATGTCTTTAAATAAGTTCTAACTTTTTTCGAGGTTCCTAATACATTTTTTCGAAATAATCATTAGTGAAAATATTTTATTCTGTTTTAGCCTAATATCTTACCATAAACGAAAGTTTCCGAGACCCTTGAAATAAATAAATATACAAGAGTGGCGCATTGAATTGCGTCGGAATGGGTAATTCAGAAACTACCTGCGTAAAAAGTTTTATTATTCTAAGGAGCCATGCCCTAAATTTTAATAAGAAAAAAAAACAACTTACTCAGTTCAAGAACTGAACCCGGTCGTATCGAAGAATAATACTCAAGGTAAACGTACGAATGCCCGTTACAGTCCCAGTAATTCCCATTTGTAATTTTATGTCATTAGCAATAGAGGTGACAGCTGTCATCTATTGGGCACTAAGCGTATCGAGCATTGTCATCATCGTAGACGAAGTCGTACCTAAGCAACAGCTAGTTATCTACCGAACAACGACTAAACTGATAGTGTCTTTTCCAACCTCGACATTGGCGGAATCATCGATAGTATTGAATTGATTGAACAGCTAGTTAGTTGATTATAATATTGTAAAGGAAACTTACATGTTCCAGCCAAACGTTGGTAGTAAGGATTTGATCCTTTAAGTTCTGAAACAAATACAAGAAATTGTTAATATAATTTTTGTTTTTAACCCCCGACGCAAAAAGAGGGGTGTTATCGTTAGAAATTTTATAAATATTCTAGTGTGTTACCAGTACGGTATTTGACTATTTTTTCAGTAAAGGTTTATTTATTGCAGGTGGTAGGACCTTGTGCAAGGTCCGCCCGGATTGCTACCACCATATTGCTCGCTAATCCTGCCGTGAAGCAGCAGTGCTTGCACTGTTGTGTTTCGGCGTGGAGAGTAAGACAGCCAGTGAAATTACTGGCACATGCAATATCCCTGGTGTTGCAGATGTTTATGGGCGGTGGTGATCTCTTACTATCAGGAGACCCACTTGCTCGTTTGCCATCCAGTTGAATAAAAAAAAAAATATGCATGCAGTCGAACAGAAACACCTTTATCTACTAACAGAGTTCTAAAGATTTGAAAACATACGTGTGTAGTGCCATATCTGTGGCACAGGGAAAAGCGTTTTAGAAAGACGATTATATTGATGATCACTTTAATTTCAATTTTGAATAGAATTAATTTTTCTCTTCGATAAATTTATATTGTCGGTGTTGACTGTTGAACTTTAAGTTAATGCTTAACAGAGTTCTATAAATATCATGGGCTATATATTTTCATAATAATATCTATTTATTATTACGTAAATATAGACAGGTATATAGATAAATACACAGGTGTTGCAGATGTTTATGGGCGGTGGTGATCTCTTACCATCAGGAGACCCACTTGCTCGTTTGCCATACAGTCGAATAAAAAAAACATAACAGAGTTCTAAACTACTAGTCATGTTTTTTTTTGTTTTTTGTTGGCAGTCAGGTTTTTGATTTTTTAAATTTATTATTTGGAAAAATTATACCTAATTACGACAGTCGATACACGATCTTAGCAGACGACGTCGCGAGAAACAGCTTATCTTCTTACCTTTCTTATTGTCTGTGATTTTAACCCAACTTCACCCATACCATTCAACCTAAACTTAAATGAATTAAAGGAATAATACTTTTCAAAAGTACCGTAAATTGTTCGGGCTGTCATCCTGGTTGCAATGAACGCACGGGTCGATCATTGGATGGTGGCCAAGCCTCACACGAAGTCTAAGCCCGACTAGAGTGGCTAGCTTAGCGACAAGCTTGGATAGCTGATTTTTTGGGGATTGATTTACCTTAAGGGCCAAAGACGCTATGCCTTTGCTTATTGCATGCTCCTCTCCCGGCTTTCCAGCAGAATGCTCTCCCGTTAAACTTTGCGAGGTGCTTGAGACAGGCTTTTTTCTTGTTACCGGTTAGTGTCTTCCTTGACCGATAGGTAGCTGCTTCATCCCAGCCTATATACGTCCCACTGCTGGGCACAGGCCTCCTCTCAGAACAAGAGGGCTTGGGCCATAGTTCCCACGCGGGCCCAGTGCGGATTGGGAACTTCACACGCACCATTGAATTGCGTCGCAGGTTTGTGCAGGTTTCCTCCCGATGTTTTCCTTCACCGCAAAGCTCGTGGTAAATTTCAAATGTAAATACGCACATGAATTTCGAAAAACTCAGAGGTGCGAGCCGGGGTTTGAACCCACGACCCTCTGCTTGAGAGGCGATAGGTCAAACCACTAGGCCACCACGGCTTAGGTAGCTGCTTGGATGACATAAATCAGGCCCTAGGAAGCCGAAAAATTTAAATGGTGTGTATTTGTGTTCCCAATCTGCATTAAGCCCATGTGAAGCCCATGTGGGAACTACAATCCAATCCCTCTCATTCTGAGTGGAAGCATGTTCCTAATTGTGGGACGTACAGTCAATGAAATTAATTAACGTCAGTGTGGAAACTTTTCATAATAATTTTTGTCATGATTTCTTTAGCACATGTATGGAATGTCAATACGACATTACGTCGTTGATACTGCAGTACCGCGTAACTAGCTCTTTACATAAGGTATAATTATCACTGTCAGAACAGTAGGTACTAACATTCTATACTGATTTGACAATGAATATTGTACCTTATGGAAAAATCTAGTTACGCGGTATTGCAGACATTGCAGTATCACCGACGATTATTAGCACAAGGTTCCAACCTGGGACGATGACGATGATGATAATTCATCCTCATCATCATCATCCCAGCCTATATACGTCCCACTGCTGGGCACAGGCCTCCTCTCAGAACAAGAGGTCTTGGGCCATAGTTCCCACGCGGGCCCAGTGCGGATTGGTAACTTCACACGCACCATTAAATTGCTTTGCAGGTTTGTGCAGGTTTCCTCACGATGTTTTCCTATGATGATGATAACTATGACGATTAAATGATATTGTAACGGATAACTCACGTCTTAAACCGAGGTTAGCTCGACATGTTTCGGGCTATTTCGTAGCCCTTCTTCTCAGGAGCACGCGACTCGGCGGCTGCCGCAACACGCACACTACGCGCCACCGCTCGTGAGAGAAGAAGAAGGAGAAGGGCTACGAAATAGCCCGAAACATGTCGAGCTAAACTCGGTTTAAGACGTGAGTTATCCGTTACAAAATCATTTCATATGAGTGAGTCTCACGGTAGTTTCATGTTCAAAACTATGACGATGTCTGTGTAGTCATGCATTGTAATACATTTACCTGACGCAGGGCGATAGTTCGTAATGTAAACAGGATTCGGGATGTTTCCGATACGATGACTCCAAGTAATTCCATGAATCTTCGGCTCGAGAGAATTCTACAGTAGTGTTGTGACTATCGAGCTGTCGATAGTTTACTAATATCAGTTATCTGGTTGGTTTTGAACAGCTTCGATTTATTTGATGCTCATCATCATCATCTTCTCAGCCGTAGGACGTCCACTGTTGGACAAAGGCCAACCCTATAGACCTCCAGCCGCTTCGGTTGGCAGCGGCCTGCAACTACAGTGAACCCGCGGCTTTAACCAGGTCACCGTCCATCTCGTTGGCGGACGTCTTACGATGCGCTTGCCGATCCGCGGTCTCCAATCGAGAACTTTTCGGCCCCAACGGCCATCTGTTTTCCGTGCTATATGGCCAGCCCATTGCCACTTCAACGAGCTAATTCGCTTGGCTATGTCTGTGACACTTGTTCTTCGACGTATCTCCTCATTACAAGTAAAAGAAGTATCGATACAGTCAACCAATTTGATTCCTACGCCACCATCCATGGTGGCGATACATATTGCTATAGACAACACAAGAAGGTCCAACCTTATCATAGTGAATAATTTAATTTGTCTATAGCAATATGTATCGAATGACGTTAAATGTCATTACGACACGATTTTGTGATGGCCTAGGAATCGAATTGGCACATGACCATGCTATATGGCCTGCCCATTGCCACTTCAACGAGCTAATTCGCTTGGCTATGTCGGGTGGTTTGATGCTCATTAGGTACATAGGTACTATATTTCTTTTAAATGTATAGTCGTTGTCTAGTCCTCTCAGTCTCAGAGGATGCCTCCAGTAGGAGCCAGAGGGGGTGTCCAGTAGTGGGACGTATACAGGCTGGGATGATGATGATTTATATATTCCACCAAAAAATTATTTTTCTCAAACATTAGTATGTTTTTGAGCAAGTTTTTTTTGGCGGTATGTTTAACATACCACCACCTTTCGGTTCAATGTAATTTCGTACATCTTGAAAAGTTCAAGATATTAAAAAAAGAAAATAATCAAACCTGATCAAATCCAGAGAGTTACAAAGTGGCATTTTCATTCTATTGCCACACTGAAGCGTTGTTTTGTAATCCAACTCTATCATCATGCCTATAATTATTGGCAACAGTCCATTACGCAAAATAGGCGAATAACTGTCCCGTTCTATTGCAGAGGATAGTCCACAAAACCGATATTATATCATCGATATTTAACCGATATTCGAGACTATCGATAGTTATCGCATCACTAAGCCACACTCGCAGCTATGCCAATGCTGGGTCCACACACCGCTTCAAACTTTTAGATAGAAAATACGTCTTATAATGTAACGGAGACTTGCCCTTTTGTATTGCTTTTGAATCAAACTGCAGCAGGTGTCCGCTTGATTTGTTTTGGACCTTTTCTTTATACGTTTCCTCCTCGAAACCGTATTATTACGGTTCTACCGTTACCACGTGACGCATGCAATATCCTTATAATATAAATGCGAAAATGTGTGAGTATTAAGTGTGTGTTTTTATATTGGTTCACACTTAAAATGGCTGGATGAATTTAATGAAATTTGGTATGTACTTAGATAGATGTCTGGAATAACACATAGGCTAGTTTTATTTTAATTTTTTATTTGACTGGATGGAAAACGAGAAAGTGGCTCTTCTGATGGTAAGAGATCACCACCGTCAACACCAGGGGGATTGCAGATGCGTTGCCAACTTAGAGGCCTAAGATGTGATACCTCAAGTGCCAGTAATTTCACCGGCTGTCTTACTCTCCACGCCGAAACACAACAGTGCAAGTACGGCAGGATTAGTGAGCAAGGTGGTGGTAGCAATCCGGGCAGACCTTGCACAAGGTCCTACCACCTGAAAAATCTGATATATCCACGGGATCGGGATAAAGTCTTGAAATCTCAAACGCTAGGATAAAAGACATACTTATTTATTATGAAATTTAGTGTGGGTGTCGTATATGCAGACATTAATGAAATCCTTGTGTAAACTGTGGTGGTAAATTGTGGATAAGACTAGCACAGGACGGGGAAAAGTGGGGTGAAAATGAAGAGGCTTTTACTCAGCAGTGGTCCACCCACTGGGCTGTGGGCTGATTTGATTGGATGACATCCACGATGTAATTTTTAGGGATTCTCATGGGAATTTCGTAAAATTTCGGGATTTCAATTCAATGCGGAATCTAATAGTTTACGCGTGAAAAACCGAGGGTATAATTTATCTCTCAGCTTTTTTTAGCTTTAGGTAAATTAGTTTTAATGGTACAGTCAAGGTCATAAACTTATGAGCAAAAATTTGGCCAAAAATATCTAAACACGTTTCTACGCCGATACATCAAATTTTTGCTCACAACTTTATGAACTCGACTGTACGTGTACACGACTACGTGGACTGTAGGTGACGTCATAGTGACATCACATTAATTAAAAAGGAAAATCTTAATGACTTTTCTTTGGAAAAGGTTCCATTTTGGCTCATGAATTAGACCTTGACCGTATGTACGTATACATAATATAATATAACACAAACCTGTTCTTGCGATTATTTTGAGATATTGTAATTTTGCTGGTTTCACCACATTATTAAAACTACCTGGGCGACCGAGCTTTGCTCGGGCTAAAACTCGTTAGTAAGTGTTTTCCCAGATATAAGACCAAGCTAGATCGATTTGTCATCCCCCAAAACCCCTACATACCTAATTTCATCGGAATCGTTGGAGCCGTTTCCGAGATCCCCCAAATTTACTTATATATTTACAAGAATTGCTCGTTCAAAGGTATTAGATAGATGTGGTAAATAAATGTGAAACAGTCTCTTTTCAATTTGACTAAATGAACAGGAACGGCATCACAAGATTTAGGGGCTGTTTCATCATCAATTGATTAGTGTTAACTGGCGGTTAGGTGTGATGCCGTCTCTATTTGTTTTGTTCGAATAGACGAAGAAGGCATCACATTTAACCGTCGGTTAACGCTAATCAATGGATAGTGAAACAGCCCTTAATGTCACATTAAGTTTATCAACGAGTGTGGTGAAACAAGTTCTTAGTGTAACCAACCATTCGTTTGCCGTAACTTTTAGTTGACTATCATTTGACTAGAATTTAAGTTACAAAAGATAACATGTTATAAATAAAAAATAAATATCATGGGACACTTGACACCAATTGACCTAGTCCCAAACTAAGCAAAGCTTGTACTATGGACACTAGGCAACGGATAAACATACTTATATAGATAAATACATACTTAAATACATATTAAACATCACAGACCCGAGAACAAACATTCGTATTATTGATACAATTATCTGCCCCGGCCGGGATTTGAACCCGGGACCTTAAGCTTTGTAGTCAGGTTCTCTAACCACTTGGCCATCCGGTCGTCAAAACGTTATGTAGGTATTGTAATAGAAATCCGTAGAAAATACACACAAAAGCCATGTGACTCTTGCTTTAGCCGTCGTCGCATTGTAGAGGGTTTGTTATGCAAAATTTGGTATTGCATGTTACGAGCTATGACTGCAGTGAGAAGCTATCCTTATTTCTGTGAATACTTTAGTATAAAATTTAGGTAAACTGGAACCATTTCTATGGAAACAAATCAGCAATGACATCTATGTACCTTACAGCACTGGACTTGCTGTTTGGAACAAAACGCGCGGTGCATCAATAATCAGTATTACAACCCCTGTCACGGACGTCATCAAGGTAAAACGTCACAAATACGCGCTGTGAACAGATTTTGTGCGCCGTTTTGAGGTAAGAAACATGCAGTCTATACATACGAGATATCGTAGACGTCGATGCAAATCAGTGATGTCAGTCGGGCACACACACCGATGAGTAGAGAGGCTCGTAGAGACTTTTTGCCATCGTAGAGTTTGTGATAGTTGGGGCTGTGTGACTGTGTATTGATTCAAGTGGTAGAGGGCGGGGTTTACATGTTAACATATGTATGTCGCACAGAGGTAGTTGCGGTGCACGGTTAGTAGCGGAGAAAGCAGTTAAAATATAGTTCATTGATTTTGATTATATGTATATAATACTTATGCTATTCACCTTAATGCCAGTAGGTACACCGCCGTGTAAAGCTACACTACAGGGCTAACATAAAACTTTATCATTAAAAAAAACCAGAAGTAAAATAAAGTCACCATGACAGTCGTATTTCTTAACGTGCCCTATCTAATTTCCATCCAGTGTTTCTCGAAAAATGTAAAGTGTAAAACTGCGATGCTTAAAGTAAAGGAAAGCTAAATGACTAGTGATTTGGCGTAATGGCACCCTCAGAGTCATGTACGAACGAACCTTAACGCTTGTTTGTGAATAAACGCGTTTTATAACACCTGACGCAGTAGACATGCCAGTGACAGTATGATTAATGGGATTAAAAGAAATCTAATATAACTTGAGCTCTCCTGAGATATATTTGCTAAAATTACTAAGATTATAAGTTAGGAACGGTCTAATTAGTTTCGATGAAATCGGAAGATTTCATCGGTGTGTTAAACCGTTTCATTTAGTAATATTCTAATTGAAATTTAATGATATACAGTTAAAGCTGGTAATAGTTGTCAATGGGTTCTCTGGGTTACACTGTAACCTAGGGTACTCAAAAAGTACACTTTTCCAGAAACAATTTTTCTGACATGTATACTTTTTTTTTTTTTTTTACTTTGCGGAGGTCCATATCAATGAACTAAAATAACTTAACTTTAAGTTCGCGGTATTATTATTATTATTATTATATATTATTTTGTTTAATTTAATTTTTCTGTATGATTTGTGAAAAACAATATTATGCATTATAGAAAATTGACAATAACTTAAATATAAATATTTTACTCGCACTTCGCAAATTACATAAAACACAAAAAAAGAAGTATTAAGTGTGTGTAAGTATGTATTTGCGAAGTCACGAAGCGGTCTCAGCTCAGCATAGTGTTGGCCGTAGAGGCCAAAGCTCCCGTAGTGACCGCTTGGCGACTTCAATAGTGCGATGCAGAATGTTGCAGTCTGTGACGACGAGATAGCGTTAGGAGTCGCTACAATATGTTGTACAAATACGACTCCTTTGAGAAAGTGCACCTTGTATCATCTGAGACCGTGCTCTATCTGCAACTTTAGAGAAAGTACAAATTTTGGGAAAGTAGGTTTTAGTCTAGGCCACCATGTGGAACTTTGTATAACTATAGCATGAGACGTGTACTGTACCGCGTATGTTTACTGCGACAGCCGTCGACACTGAGCTGTTACGATTTTACTGCCGTCATTTCTTTAAAACGTGGTCTGTTTACTGTCTGCAGCAAAATTGGCTGTGACGCGTCGCAAACTGCGCTCACTTTACGCGTACACACGGGCTTAGCTCGGATTTTATTTTTATTCGACTGGATGGCAAACAAGCAAGTAGGTCTCCTAATGGTAAGAGATCACCACCGCCCATAAACATCTGCAACACCAGGGGTATTGCAGATGCGTTGCCAACCTAGAGGCCTATATGATGGGATACCTTAAGTGCTAGTAATTTCACCGGCTGTCTTATTTACCACGCCGAAACACAACAGTGCAAGCACTGCTGCTGCACGGCAGGTAAATGGTAAGCTATACTAAATTAATTCTGTATCAACCTAGAAAAGCGTTTAAAATAAATTCTTGACCACTCGTCATAAGAACACACCAATAATCAAAATTTACGCTCATCTTCATTAATCCAACCCTTCGTTTCAAAATACTTTAGTCAGTTCTTCGGCCAGTTCAACAAGGTGCTGACGTCATAGTTTTATTACAAGCTTCTTTTTTACCGAACCGCCAAGCCGTCGCGCTTGAAATCTTGACCGCACCGCTAAATCTGCTTGTAAATGAAACAAGCGTTTTGCATTTACGCCTCCGTAACAGTACATAAAAACGACGTAAACCCTTGCCGGAACCGCTTACGTGGCAACTGCATAGCAATTAAGGCCCAAGGTGGATTGTAAACGTCTATTCCGTTTCAATTAAGAGCCCTTTACTACTAGACTCGTTAACGACTCGGTTATGAGGCGGAATGCCAGTTAACCGGCGAGAAAAAATTAACGGTGGTGTAAAGGGGTGCTCTGGTATCGGTTATTTTGTGTCTGAAAGGATCCCAGTAAAGCGGTTTTATTTCACTTAATTGCAATAGATTATCTGCACTGTTAATTTGATTAACTAGGAAAACAGAGAGAGAAACAGAAAGCAAATGACCACCAGTAACATTAGTCTCTTATTGCGTATCATCATCATCAGCCTACAGCAGTCCACTGCTGGACATAGGCCTCTTCCATGGAGCGCCACAACACTGTCTTAAGCCCCTCGCATCCATCCGCGCCTTATTGCTTACCAAGCAGAAACTTGGCCTATGCATTGTTTTGATGTTATTGGCAGTTTCGATTTGCACAAATATGCGACGTGAGTTGGAAAACACATGCCTTTTGCATATTTCTGACTAATCTAAACTTGCTCAAGTAAATCGCTACGCCTGTGGCTTTATTATGCAATACGTACGCAGGTTTTAACGTTATTATTAAGTCACTCGCATATTAATCTGTCATCTCCCAGGATAACAGGATCGAAGGATTTTAGGCACAAATTTGTGCCTCTGGGAGAGGACAGGTTAATAGCCAAGATATTATACCGGAACCTGATATGTATCGAACCAATCACGATTCCTTTTCAAAGAAATCCGAACGTGAATTCGCGTGCTAGCGCTCTCCCAATAATTATTACTTTTGTACCAATATCACCGTAGTTTCAATTCAAAGCTTTAAATATAGTTTTCACACCTCTCCTTCAGAAAAGTAACTTTTCCTCCGTGGCGAGAGGGAGCAAAGTGCAACTTTTCTGTTCAAGGCTTTTCTAAGTGTTTTATTGCAAATGCCATTTTTTGAAGTTGATAATTGTAAAGCCACGCCTTTTTCTATGCTGGTTGTTCTTTAATAATATTTAGATTTTTTTTTCAAGTTTCTTAATGCTCGGTGTGAAAAGTTGTATGAGCGACTCGGGAGCAAAATTATTTTCATCTTGGGCGTTAACACTTGAATCCCTCATTACGCTCAGGATTCTACTTAAGAATCCCTCGCTACGCTCAGGATTCTATTGTAGAAACCTTCACTACATTCTGGATTCGCCCTCGCCGTAAATACACCATTTTGTGACACAAATAACTATTTTATTATAATTAAATCGTCCCACTAGCACAGCAAACTCCTTACTCGTAAATTTGACACATTAATTTTCATACAAAATTCTATCCCTGTTGTATACAAACCAAAATACACAGCTCGTTCTTTGTGACATAGCGGGCATTCCTTCCTCTGTCGGCGCGCGAGGCATTTTGGCTCAAGTTTTAGTTAATTTTAATGGAAGAGCTTTACTCGTTAGATACAAGGCGCTGTAACAGTGACTAGTACGAATATTCGGTATTACTAACGAGCGAAGCCGCGGGCAAAAGCTATTACTAATAATTGCGATAGTTTACAATCTTACTGATCTTCTTGTCAATGATGGTCTTTCCGAAAGCGCTCGTAGTATAAAAAAGTGACATGTAAAAGAGCTCTCTGTGGCTGACAATACAATGACTTTTTATCTACATGCATATTATAACTTCCCTATTATATGTTCAGAAACGACTATCAAATGGCCTTTAGTAAGAAACCTGGTATCTGCGGGTGCATCATAATGTTTACATTAAAGTATCGGTAATACTTTTTTTAACAATGCATATCTGTACATATTGTAGAAAACTTATGACATGCATGTAGATAATAATTATTATTATAAATAAAACTTTAGTTTTTTTATTATCTGTTTTATTTAAGCTTTGGTAGGTACTTCAAACTAGTTATCAGTAACACTAACTTAAAAATACAGGCCATATCTGAACATATTATAGAAAACTTATGATATGCATGTAGATAAAGTTATGTATGCGGCTATACATAATTTGGCATTAAAACACTCGTGCTTTAATGCCTCTCATTATTCACCAGCAGCCACATAAATAACTATTATTGTACACCAGAAATAGTAAACGATACAGAAAACAGGTACATAGAGAGAAAATTACAACTTAAGCAATAGGCGGCCTTATCGCTGAAGAGCGATATCTCCAGGACCTTTTTTACAGATCGAAGGAAGGACTAGTTTGCAGCAGGCTTACTTACATAATAAACGTTTTGATTTTGATTGCATGCATACGTGTGTGTGTATTGTGTGTTTGTAACGTACGAAGCTAGATCTTGGCAATATATCTGGACTTTTCTGGATTAAAAGAGAAATTCTGAAATCTCAACCTAAAGATTTAAAATTTTATTCCGGTTTTGTTCATGCAGTTTCAATGAAGCCACGATGTCATTTTTGAAAATTCCAATGCTAATTTAGTAAAATCCTATGATTTAAATTCAACCGCTAAACTTGAATGTTTCACGCGTCAAAATTTACGGGTAAAATCTAGTTTGAAAGTATGATCAGTAAGGGATATTTCAGTTGGTTGAGTAAGATGGTTTGAAATCTTTTTATTTTCACCCAACTGCCCGAAGTATTTATATTTCAGTCTTCAAATAAAAATTTATATTTATTTCTTAATAATGCCACGCTGGGTTGTAATAAAACTATGAAAAAATATTGTGCTCTTTCAAAAATGGTCGTTATACCTAACTAGGCTTCTTAGAAGGAGCCACTTCTTGCGTAAATACCGTTAACAAATTCGATATCTTCTGCTCTTTTTATATAAAAATGTGATACCATTTTTTCCTTATTACGCTTCAAGTCGTGTAAAACCGCTCGCATGTAATATCTTAGCTTCGTAATGCATGGGCTGGCGTATTTTTTATTCATAATGAACAAGGGTGCTTCATTTTCTCAACCGTAATGAACTAATAATTGAAAATAAACAATACCCGGGGCGGTGGAGCGAAATGGGAATTTCTAACGTTCATTACAACCTATTCTTTTAATTATGTTGTAACTAGAACATATCGAAAAAATACAAAAAAAATATTTGAAGTGAACGCAGATTCTTATGATTTTTATTTAAGGGGTTTGCTCCTGGTTAGCTCATGAGCAATGTCCCGTTAGATGGCGCTGTTATCAATAGTTCCTTTTTTCAGGTTTTTTTCGTAAATTATGAAGAATTATTTCACCAAAAACTAGTGGCGGGAGTATCTAAGCGTAACCGATTTTTTGACCCCACACTCGAAATGAAATATTCCGCCAAAGCCGCAAACGAGGTGCTTTACTTTGAACGTCAATTGCGGCCGTATACGGACACTAGGAGCTCACGCACACACTCAAATAGACAGCGCCAGCTAGCGAAAGTCTATTGCGACACTTAGCTACCCGATCGGGGTACTCCTTCGAGTAATATTCACATTTTTTTATCGAGTCACGAAATTTTGTACCAACTGTACTTTACTCGAAAATTTTACTACGACCTATAAAATTTATAGGTATTTTATTGATAATTAGAAGCAGGGTCTTGGATAACTGTTCGCATATTATAATACGAGCCAAACGCCTTTCAAGTGTTCATAATATGTGTACGATAAATTGAGAAATTACCAAGATTCTGACCACGGTTTCTTGTCTTGGTTGATGGTCTTGCTATTATTCAGGTTATATTTATAGTTACTTTTCGTAGTTACTACTCTTGCTAATGTGGTCATGGTCGTCGGTTGAAAATCGGTAGCAAATGTACAGGACGAGTTTCTTGGGAAAATAGTGCGGTGGTTTGTCCTTACCTTCCACGCCGCAGAGCTGGAGTTTGGAATTCGTAGTTAGCAATAGAGAGCGCTGCCACCAGGGCTCTTAGTCACCTTGTACGACACGCACAGAAATGCACAGGCAATCAAGTTTATCAAGGGCATCCGTAAGGCCAAAGTCCCTTAAGACACTGTTACACATGCTCTTTAGTAGCAAGAAAGCATGCTACTATTGAGCAAATGCTAACTAGTAGCATGTGTGAACAGGACATGCTACTATCGAGCATGCTTATTAGTTGCAAGCTCGAGACGGGTGGAAGGGGGAAAGGTAATAAGCAAGTGTGAACGCGTTTGCTTCAGTCCATGAACATGCTCATAAGCATTCTTATAAGCATGCTAGTAACGAGCATGTGTAACAGTGCCTTTAGACATACCTAATAGTTTATGAACAGAGCTTCGTGTAAGCTCTTTCTATCAAAAGAGGTAATAAAAAGCTTACAGAGTTTACTAACCTAATTATCATCATCATCATCACTCAATTTCTGTGGTAAGACTTTTGGTAGAGAATTAGTAATCATAAGCTGCTAATATCAATTATTAATAAGTTGCTAACCATGAAAAGAGTTGACGAAGAGTTTATCTAGGCTTCTGCATCTGGATTTCTCAGTTCGTATATATAATTACTAGCTTAATCCCGCGGCTTCGCTCCCATTGAAGAAAAAAATCTATTCTGTAGTGTAGGTATTCGAATTAAAAAAAAACTTCTTGCACCTCTGCGATCCTCAAGGAGTATTCCATAATTCCAATTGTATGTTTGCCAAATCTCATGCATTTTTAGGCCATGTTTTGCCTTTATAGGTATAAATAAATACTTACGAAATACTTACATAACAGCAAAAGTTCACCCACTCGCCGATAACTGGTATCAAATTGCGGTAAAAAACTATCCCGTGCTAATTTTGTACCTACATATCTCTATAAATTGATTTTGTTAGGATAATCATAACCGATGATTTGGCACAATCAGCCGAAGACTACGAGCAGTTCCAAAATCATCTACACTCCCTTTGTTACCTTCGAGTCGAAAACAGTTGTCAATTCGTATCATATAACTACCTATTGTAAGTATTATCTGCTAGGATTTTTATCCGATCCAGCAGAGTTGTAGTCGTGCGTACTGGATTATTGGCAGTGCTTCCTTTGGATGTTCGTGCGATGGAACTACTGCGTTTTTTTTGCATTAG
This sequence comes from Choristoneura fumiferana, assembly GCF_025370935.1. Classification (NCBI taxonomy): domain Eukaryota; kingdom Metazoa; phylum Arthropoda; class Insecta; order Lepidoptera; family Tortricidae; genus Choristoneura; species Choristoneura fumiferana. The sequence continues at coordinate 16,212,117 of NC_133492.1, forward strand.
TTCCTTTACAAGACTAGAAGGAAAAACTGCGTTTATTTTTTTGTCTTTGTTCCTTTCGCAGTAGCATCTTCAGTTCTTGCAAAGGTACAAAGGCGGAAAATAACGCAGTTCTTTCTTCAAGGTCTTGTGAAGGAACTAGAACTACCGCAAATAGTCCGTCGTATCGTTCAGTTTAGCTGACACGTCATCATCGGAGACAGATGTTGCATCAAACCTAATTCGAAGCAGTCAAGCTCATAGGTAGCTGAAAAGTTTGGTACTTTGTCACAGCAAGCTACAGTGCTAAAATGAGCATTTCTAAAAAGTTTGTACATTTGATTTGCGACACCGATTTGGGAAAAATTTGCAGGTAGATAGAGTGAATCGTTCACTGAGTTTAAATATCATAGTCTCCCGAAATGTCCCAATTAATTTGTATGGAAAGTTCCTTTTTTGTTACCGCAAATCCATAGTTTTGGTAACAAAACAGGAAATTTCCATACAAACCAATTGGGACATTTTGAGAGACTATGTTATTACGACTCAGTATCGTTCACTCTACATACCTGCAATTTTTTATCACAAATAGGAGTCGCAAATCAAATGTACAAACTTTATTTAGAAATGCTCAAATAGTTTTTTTCACACTTCTCCTTCAGAAAAGTAACTTTTCCTCCCTACCGAGAGGGAGCAAAGTGCAACTTTTCTGTTCAAGGCTTTTCTAAGTATTTTATTGCAAATGCAATTTTTTGAAGTTGATAATTGTAAAGCCACGCCATTTTCTATGCTATGCTTATGCTTCTTTAATAATATTCAGAATTTGTTATTTTCAAGTTTCTTAATGCTCGGTGTGAAAAGTTGTATGAGCCACTCGGGAGCAAAAATATTTTCATCTTGGGCGTTAACACTTGAATCCTCATTACGCTCAGGATTCTACTTTAGAATCCCTCGCTACGCTCAGGATTCTATTGTAGAATCCAGAATGTAGCGAAGGATTCCGAGGAGGAGGAGGGTGTCCGTTATCTCACTCCATATCTCGTAGTGCTGTATACGGCATCCTATAACGCCATAAGCCCACTCATGTGAATTACTGTTGGATTCTGACAACTGTAGAGGCCTGCGCACTCCTGAGGCACTAGAATTGGATGAAAATTAATGTACAGCCAATAAGACAGTTTGACCAACCTAACTTCTATACTTACTTAGTGCCTATAATGTAATGCAAACTCAAAATCAAAATTATGATGATGCCACTATAATGAAAGCAGTGACGCGAAAGATACAATTTGTAAGCGGAGATTCTTATAAACTAGCTAATAGCCGCGTGCACCTACCATGCAATAGTCCTAAATACAAAAGTCAAGGTACCAGAAGCTTAAAAAATATAATTTGTAAATAATAGTTACACATATTTTAAAAAAGTAAGCTCACAATAAAAAATTATCAATATATGAGCTTATACAATTCTTCTGATTTTGGTTCTTGATTCTGGGTATCTGTATGCGAGATTGTCATTTTACACGAGTTTCCTTTTCTTCTGTAAGGCAACCTGACAGTTCAGTAGCAATGACACTCGAAAAAGAACGCCATACTACCTACTACAGTTATCGCGGCCGGCTCAGTCAAGAATGTCTCTAAAGCTAGACATGAGCAAAGTCTAAACATGAGTGATATTATTATCGATATGGATAGTCAATATTTAGTCATCCTGTGACATAGAGCATAACACCAACTCGTTTGTTAAAAAAATTGAACATATAATAATTCTACTATTTTTCTACTACAATGTTTATGTTTCACGCAGAAGTAGATTAAAACTATCGCGAAAAGACTTGTGCTAGCACGTTACTAGTGACAAAATAATAAATAAGTTTCGGAATAAGATGTCAAGTAAATATCGATCTATGCGATCTCCAGGGTGAGAAATTATTTATTTCGCAGGAACATACACAGGTACATGTCATGTTTGTTCTGCCCCAATCATCATCATCGTTTTCAGCATCATCACCATCTACATTATTATCATCTTCTACATCATCATCGTCATCATCATCAATATCATCATATACATCATATACATGTCTGCATTATCATCATTATCATCATCTACTCCATCTATATAATCATCTACATAATTAACATCAACTATATCATCATAATGATCACAATCAACCATCTTCATCATCATCATCATATAAATCGTCGTCATCGACATCCTAACCATCATGAAATGAAATAAAATGAAATTATTTAATCCGCAGGAACTTACACAGGTGTTACAAATATTACACATGTCAGAAGAAATATTACATAGGTACAAGTCATGTTTGTTCTGCCCCAATCATCATCATCGTTTTCAGCATCATCATCATCATCATCTACATAATTTACATCATCATCATCGTCATCATCATCACTATCATCATTACCATTACCATCAATTATCATCATCATCATCATCATCATCATCTTATCAAAATCACCGTCATTATCATCACCATCATCATAAGTTTTCATCATCATCAATTTTGTACAAAAGTTCAAACACGAAGTGATAGAGACTAGGTCATAAAGTGTAAACTTATTTGATTGAATCATATTAATAACTTCGTTTTCCTTTGCCACTCCGCAAACACAAGTGCAAGACAACTGTGTTTGTGCGACACATGTGTGTGTGTCATGCAGAAATCCTCCCTACTACACTTTCATAAAAAGTCAAATTACATATGGTAAAGGCCTAACAAATAAACATTAATATCGTAAGATATTTAGATATTTTGGTTGTTTTTGTTCTGTGAATATTTAATCGTCACTTAGAACACCAGAACACACATACATACAGAGCAGCAAATTCACGAGCTGCATGAGAGTCATGTAACACCATCAAATAATTTACCTACATACATAAACACAATTTAAAATCCTTCAATTATTGGTCGTTCGTTTTCTGTTATAAATAGAAGACTATTTTTTTAGTACTATAAAACCGTCCAATTTTGCCCTTCATATTTATTTTGCCCGCGGAGTTAAATATAAGCTGTAACAAAAAGGCCTTAGCAGGATAAAAAAAGGTCAAAATCGAGTCGGACTCGTACATACGAAGGGTTCCGTACGTACAATGTTTTTAAAACAGTTCACTTATAAGTTTTAGCAACGCCTAGTAACCAAAAAACGCTGGGAAAAAACACGTTTCTTGTATGACAACTCCATTTATTTTTTAATTTTACTTACTTTATTATTAGTATTTGTTGTTATGGAGGCCACAGTAATACCTACATAATCTGTCAACATTTCAAGTGTCTAGTACACACAAACATGTATGCCTAAATGGGGTAGGCAAAGCACACGAAACGTTACAGCTTCGGAGCCACTTTTAGCAATTTTACGTTTTAAGTTTGACAAAAACGGTACAATAGTGACAGGTTGCTAGCCTGTGGCCTACGGTCCTCAGTCGCCTCTTACGACATCCACGGAAGAAATGGAGAGGTCTAATTCTAACCCGACATCACACGGGTAGCTATTACAGTTCAAGAGATAAAGCCCTGTGACAGACGGATGGACAGACAGACAGACAGACAGACAGACAGCAGAGTCTCAGCAATAGGGTCCCGTTGGCCTAACCTTAAAAACTAAATAATAGTTACGAACCAGTAGAAGACAGACAGACAGACAGACAGCAGAGTCTCAGCAATAGGGTCCCGTTGGCACCCTTTGGGTACGGAACCCTAAAAAGGAGAAGTAACTCCCGTCAGGAATAAAGAAATATTCCAATATCGAGGGAAAAGAAAAGATTTATTCGTGACAACAGGGAAAAAAATATACAAAAATGATTTAGAAATGTGCATGTCACAAAGTGGTCACAAATCAGTCAATTTTGTTTTATTTCAGATGTTTTAAAAAATTACAACTTGGGCAAAGTTATATCAAAGGTCAAAGTTGTACGGTTTTATAGTACTTTATATATATGTACCCCTATTATCTCATCATCTGAAATTACTATAGTTTCATTCAACAAATGAAAACTACATACCTGTTGGTATTCTTGTTTTTAGAAGCTCCACTAAAATTTCCACCCACGGAACGCTAAAAGAAAGATGCCTACGAAGACTTTATTTCGTTGTGTACATCATATTTATTTAGAACAAACTTTTTAACACAGCGTTAATAAATAAATCTAATCAGTCGGATATTCCTAAATTTCTTGCATATCAACATTAAACGTTTCTTCTTTTCTTCACCTTGAATATTGCATGACAGCACCAAGGCTACTTCAGCAATATAATAATTCCAGGCAAAGTTATATGCAGTTAGTTATCATTGAATCTGAAAGGAATTGTGCATTAATAAATACAGAAATAGTATTAGCAGACAGACTATAAGATACCTAGGTGACCGATGCCTTTTAGTTACAGCATAAGGACGTAAATCAGACTATCAGTAGGTAAATTCCCTAATGTACATACTGTTGCACGCAACTCTGTCCGCGTAGAATTCGTTTATAGCTATTCCGCGGGAATTATGTGATTAAAAAAAACTACCCTATGTTTTTCTACGGGACTCAAACTATCTGTATCTCAAATTTCATCCTAATCAGTTCAACGATTTAGACGTGAAAAGGTAATAAAGAAATAAACAAACAGACTAACAAACTTTCGCATTTATAATATGAGTGGGATTATTGTCTTATTTTAAGTCATCATCATCATCGGCCTATCTTAGCCCACTACTGGACATAGAGGCGTCTCCAATTGCACGCCACTGAGCACGATCCTCGGCCACTCTCATCCAGTTACTGTCAGCTACCCAGTGAAGATCATCGCTCCACCTAGTCTGAGGGCGTCCCACGCCACGCTAGGCTTTTACTCGTTTACCCTAGCAGTTACCGGTTCTTCGGCTGATATGGCCGGCCCACTGCCACTTCAGTTTGCTTCAGTTTTAAGTAATCCTATAGAAATAGACGGACGGACAGCGTAATATCAAATTATCTGAATTAAGTCTTTGTGACAAAGTTTCTCCATGTCTTTCATTGAATAAAGTAAGAATTCGGCAGCGATGACATACGACCATCATCATCATCATCGTCATTAAAATCGGTTAGTGAACAATACTTATCTTTTTCAAAATATCCTGATATTGAATTTAGATTTTTGCTATTCCTTTCTGCCTGCATGTCAAATTTACAGAGATTAGTGATATAGAGGTAGAGTTGTAAAATTTAACATTGAATTCCATGATACCTACCCTGGGTATTAAAAATAAACTGGCCAAGTGCAAGTCGGTTTCGCGCACGAGGTGTTCCGTACCATTATCTATACAACATTAGACATTAGCAAAAAAAACGGCCAGAAAAACAAGTTTGTTGTATAGAAGCCCTCCTTAAATATTTGTTTTATTTTAATTTAATTATTTATTTTTAAAGTAATTACACAGCTAAATATTCTGTGAATAATTAATAAATTTCCGTTATTAACATCATGCAAAAAACGGCAAAACAATCACGTTTGTTGTATGGGAGCCACCCTTAAATATTTATTTTATTCTGGTTTGAGTATTTGTTGCTATAGCGGCCACAGTAATACATAATCTGTAAAAATTTCAAGTGTCTAACTATTACAACTCAAGAGATAGAGCCCTGTGACAGACGGACGGACAGACAGACAGACAGACAGCGGAGTCTTAGCAATAGGGTTCCGTTGGCACTTTTTAGGTACGGAATCCTAAAAACTAAATAATAGTTACGAACCAGTAGAATTTTATGTAGGTATTTTTTCCTTATCTTAAATTTCAGCTTTTTAGGATAAAAGGTTCGGTGTGTGCGTTGGACTAAGATGTAGTGTTCACTTCGAAACACAGACACACAGACAGACGGACAGACATATGGACAGATCAACAGACAGACGGACGGATGAGCCGACGGAAAGACATGTACGCATAAAATTAACAACTTGTGTCACTCCTAACAAAGACTTATTTTCCTTGCCTTCGCCTTGTTGCATAGCGTGCGAAAGAAATGCCCATACATACGCTCCAAAACCATAACCCCTGCCGTTTCTCACACTTATAAATAAAATAATAAATCTTGAATCACTTCATAATAGAGTACATACTATACATACTCGTACATATGCAGACAGACGGTGGGAAGCGACTTACTTCTATGGAGTGAAAATGTTCACGACGCTACTAAGAGTTAGGGAAATTTGGTATGTTTTCGTAGTAGGTTGCTGCAGACCACAAGTTTGGTACACACGATAAGCCATACTTTGGCCACCCAGTAGGAATGAAATTCTTACAGCCCTGCCTCTGGTGTTCTTGTAACAAATATTAATGTTTCTGACAAAAATGATAAAATTAACATACCCGTGTATCCAATTTTTTCATCATCAAATCGTACATACATAAATAGTTTAAGAGTTGCACTCTTGCTAATTTCCTCTCGTCCGCCAACTTTTTGACTTCTTGATTTGTGTTCAAACCATAATTATTCAAACATAATTGCTTTTGAATATCAATCTCATTGACTTGACGTTGTGACAAAAATGTATTATAATGACGTTTAAATTTTACTTATCTAGCCAGTTATAATAATAAAAAAGGTACGAAAACTACTTCGATTGTGAAAACCTTTTTATTCACCGAGCCTAGATTTAGCGGCCGTAAAAATGCCGTGATATGTAGGAATTTATTTGAGCCTCACTGTAAAACTTGATATTCATACATACACATGCAATGTATGTTGAATGTAGACCTTATTTTTTAACTAATTAGTTTAGTGATTACACCTAGCACCTTTTATTGTGAGAATAAATATGCTTTATATAAATTAGTGGCGCTACTGTCTACGTAAGAGTAAATAACTAATATCTGTTCAGAATTTGTAAGTTGAATTTAAACCACTTGTCCTAGATCGAAGCACCGCATTATAATGTATGTAAAGTATGCAATGTTATAATTTTTGCCGAGGACTGGGTCTTTTACTTAAATAATTATTATTTTAAATGACAATTTTAAAAGTAACTTACCTATTTTTGTCTTACTTACAGTTTGCCTCCTTGCATTAATCAGAAATAATAGTTTAGGCGTTTCAACTTCCGAAAATAACAGATTTAAAAACAAAAAAAGTAGATACTAGACTCAGAAACTTGAACTTGATCTCTCAGTGATCTCATGCTTTCTTCATTTAGTTGTCGTATTATCTGAGCCAAAGGTGATGGTCACGTGACCACACGAAATAGTCGATACCTATTTACAATAGTTTGATTTTGTGACATTGACTCACGCACCCATATAAGATGTCACTACATGCTCGCTGCGAACACTGTCAGTTGTACTCATACAATGGTAAAATGCATCAAAATTTACTGCATCACGCTGCACTTTTGATGCAATAAAGTTACTTTTTTTTGGATTTTGCTTGAAGAGCATATCCATAATTTACTATTCTCAAAAAATCCTCTAAGAAAACATGTCCGTGGAAGCTATGCGGGTGTCCGTAGGTTTGTATGGAAGAGCAACCCCCTTAATGACGAAGAAATGGTGACCACCACGTGACCACGTTCTTTTTATTATATTACTTGTAACTTCTCCTAACTAGCCAAAGAAATTTCCTTATTCATGGGTAAAATGCAAGTCCAATTTTATTACTGATTCAAATCTCTAATGCACTTACGAGCCTGACTTACTCCTACAAGCTACAGGAGCGCATAATGCAGCAAGCGGCTGCCAATACCGCCTAGTGTGTTCCAATTTAGTTGAAACTAATCAAAAGACGCAACTTGTTCGCCGACCGGGATTACTCCATGTTGTAAGTTAAGTTTGCTAGATTGGTATTTGTGTTTAATATGCATTGTTGATTATGATTATACGTGGGATTTTAGAAGCTCAGAAAAATGTTGGAAAATAATTGATGAGAAAAATACAGGTTAAGTCTACGGTGGGGATTTCTGAATATCCCTTCTAATGTTAGTCAAATAATTGTACACTGACTTTGCGTGAATGTTATAAATGCGAAAATGGAATTTGGTTTGTAGATAGATACACATACTTAGGCTATTTTTAGCCCGATATTTTCACGGGATCGGCATAAAATCTCGAAATCTAATCCGCTGGATAATATAAAGTACTTAGTGAAATTTAGCATGGTTGTTTATTTATAATACGTTAATAAAGACTACGATGTATTTTTTGGAAATTCCGATGGTCATTTATTAAAATCCCGGAATTTCAATTAAATTGCTGGATCATGATTTACGCGTGCGAAGCCGCGGGTATATATTAGTGTAAAATCACTTTAAAAGGCCAATCAAAGTTACTGTTTAATCGATCGAGCTACCAGGGCATCATAAACGCAAACAAGTGAACGTCAAACAGCCAACTTACGTGACGCGACGCGTATGAGCCCCAATTAATCGCAACTATTTTAACAATCCGGCGGAACACTGCCAATTTATCATTAACCTGGTTGACGGTGACGTCGGTCTGTGTTTGAAGTTCGAACGCAATTAATTTCTGTTATTAATGAAATATAAGCGAACACTTGTGTTCTGGAATTTGCACGCGCTCGTGTAAATAGCGTTTGTTGAATGTCGTTTATTGGAGGTTTCTGATTTTAGTTCTGGTAAATTTCTTGCTCTCTTCGTGTTTAATCTTTTGTCTTGTTAACAAAACAAGTATGCTTGCTTTATTTAACAAGACATAGGCGTGATTAATTTTGTTGGTGATAAACGAAAAATCACTAATTATTTCTCTCTATTTATATATTACTTGGTTTTGCCCGCAGCTTCGCCCGCGTGGAAGTCGGTTATCGCGCGCTGTTCCCTCGGGAACTGTGCATTTTTCCGGGATAAAAAGTGGCCTATGTCACTCTCGGGTCCATAAACTAAAAAAAAAACGCCAAAAAACACGTCCATCGCTCCGTTTCGACGTGGAAAACGGACAAACATACAAACACACAGGTGCAGGTGGTAGGACCTTGTGCAAGGTCCGCCCGGATTGCTACCACCATCTTGCTCGCTAATCCTGCCGTGAAACAGCAGTGCTTGCACTGTTGTGTTTCGGCGTGGAGAGTAAGACATTAAATTACTGGCACTTGAGGTATCCCATCTTAGGCCTCTAGGTTGGCAACGCATCTGCAATCCCCTGGTCTTGCAGGTGTCTATGGGTGGTGGTGATCTCTTATCATCAGGAGACCCACTTGCTCGTTTGCCATCCAGTTGAATAATAAAAAAGCGGCTCATTGTTTTCAAAATTATAACATTACACAAAGCTTAAAAAGAATAATGGAAAAAATACGTAATGGATATAAAATTTACTCATAACGGTGAGTTTCTCAGAAATCATCCGGAAGTACCTATTATAAAATAAATCTCAACCTTAACTAGTCCGTAGGTTATCTTATTATCTTAAGTTATTGTAAGTTTGTTTGCTTTGCTTTAGCTGTTAAGGTACAAAATGTACTTTTAATAAATAAATTACACGATCAAACAGTTCATCAAATTAATATCTTTGTAGAAAAATTATCACATAACAATTAATGTATTTCGTCGCTTAACACTATTCTCTTTAAATTATTCCGGGTGGATTGCTAGTAACAAGAAGATTGTAATACTATAGAGATATTGTATTCTAACAATAAACGATTCTGATTGACGCTGTATCGAATCCATTATTGCTGTAGCGATGTTGACAAATAAATTATAATTTTAATTCGTCTTTTTTTTTTTACTTAACGTATCTCGACACGCTCCCCTTTTTGAACGTCGCTCGTTTTACGGCCTATTAAACGAAATCTAAACTTCACACCACATCACAGGAGATTTCCGTCCTAAGAACAAAATCTAACTGGAAAATCGGGGGAATTGTGTCAAACCCTTAGGTAAGCCCTTTTAAAATATTATAAGGGCGCTTCAGTGGCTCATTTAAGTGTAGGAGGCTTCGAGAGCCCTCCAAGTGTCTCGGTGACAAAACCCGTTATTATGTCGCGTTATCTACGATAGAGGGGTAAAATCGGATCGCTTAGAAAAGATACGATCGAATGGTATAGGTAAAGTTTGGGGTAGTCGAATTTGCATGTAGGGTTGTTATGGCACCTTTGTTTGAACGTGGTTTGTTAATTGGGGTTGCGGAGTCGGGTTGTCAGCTTCTTTGTCTTTAAGGCAGCGAGTAGCGTGGCAGCGAGCGTTTTCTCTGTCTGCTCGCCACACCACAGAATAAGTAATAACCCCTCCTTCTTCGCAGTCGGCTAATAAAGTACAGAAGCTTCTCTTCCTTACAACACCGACGTTTAGGCATAAGAATTATATTAAATATATTGACCCGGATGACTCACGTCTTAAATCGAGTTTAGCTCGACATGTTTCAGGCTAATCCGTAGCCCTTCGTCTTCGGAGCAACGCGACTCAGCGGCTGCTGCAACACGCGCACATAAGAATTATACCTATTTTAAGTTTCTCTGTCTATCGCATAGCTTAAAAAACGACGTAGAATAAGCGCGAGCGCGTCACGTGGGCGATCCGAGGCAGTGCGCGGCAAACACTGAATATGCCACTACATAGTGGCACTAGGCATCTACCTGTAGCGGAGAACGTAATCGCGGAGTGAGCCGGGTCTGGCCCTCTACTAAGCGCAAATTAGAACTTCGTATCTTGACGTCCTGCTGACGCTAATATTACTTAGTACGAGAGTAAGAGGGATGGTACGATACGAAATTCGATTTTCGAATTCCGTAGTAGCTCCCCTGGCCGCACAGTGGTTACCTGGCAGCATATGCAATGAACTGAGAACTGAGTTATTTATGCTCATGTCAGTTACATAGGTAGATATTTAGGAGGGCCCATCTTATCTTTGAATTGAGAAAGTTTGTGAAAATGTTTGGATATTGGTTATTATAACACTCAATATCGGCTGCACAGATTTACATGAAACTTGGCGAAATATAAGATCTGAAAATTGCATACGATTTTACGAGTAAGTATAACAAAATTCCAGAAAAGATTACCTATCAAACGTAAACAAAATTCAAATATATTGTCAAGAAGACGCCTAATATCAAAGGGGTGTTATAAAATTATTAATTATTATCATTCAGGACAGGGATTTTTGGGAATTATTCCGATCCACATTGGCGCTACCTTACTTCAAATAGCGAATCTACTAAGTAAGACCTGAGAGTAAATAAGACACTTAAATAATTGTCCTGTAAACAATTTGTTTCCCTAAAATTAGAATGGTATGTATACAGCGTTAGTGAAGGCCGTATCAATCACATTTTATTAGGTTTTAGTAAAAAAATATACTTATTATTTTCCATACAAAATTAATTAGCACGCAATGTATCACTACACGATACTACTTTGTTTTTATTCAAAACGTCGCACTTGTTGACGTGACAGCTGTCAAAGAACGCTTCTCTCTCGTATCAAATTATTGTACGCATTACACTGCTGCTCGAAAACATTTCAAAAATTAATTACGCTCTGGTAGTTAATGCTAAATTAACAATTTGTTTTGATATCGGTTCACAGCACTTAAATCTTCTTCTGGTTACAGTTTGAGGTAGTATCAAAAATACACGCTGTATATGTATCATTGAGATCTGCAAGTTCCAAAGTTTTAAACGAAGAAATAAAAATCAGCATTCTGAATGTAAAAACTTAAATGACCTGTATTCAGAAGAATCCACCGCATACAGAACCAGGATTCCGTCTTAAAAATACTAAACTTTTTACATCTAAAGTTCAAGCGAATTTTTATAGTCAGGATGAGAGGAGAATAGTTATTCTTTGTTGCTAGCTTTTTCTACCAAGTTTGCGTCGTAGTTTTAAGTTTGTGGTTGCTTTTTAAAGGAATTAAATTTATTGACAACACTGTTAGGCGTTAAAAGATAAATTGGATTTGGAACAACACGATGAGCTCAAAAATAAACATACCTAGCTGTTAATGGGAAAAAGACTGCCAAGCAGTATAGAAAATACGCAAAAAAACATCAAGTCTATCTTTTCTGTTTGATAAACTGAGCTGTGAAAGAATTTAATAACAACCAAGATATGGACATTTTAAATTTAATGCCAATTAGACAGAGAGATGACGACGAAGATGATGGTCTATGACTATGACGTCATATGCTACTACGATCATTGATAATAAATAATATAAGATTGGTTTTTAGAGTCTTTTTTATTTCAACTCCTTTTTTTTACTTTTACGGTCATCCCGTAAAACCCATATCGAAAATACAAACTGAACTAAAATAATTTCCTTGCTCACCCGCGACCTTATGCACAATATGCGTGTTCATGCAGTACCTTCACCTCCACACTGTAAGAATACACACAAATCACACAAACCCACTACACAAACTACCATTGCTGAAATTAGATCCAAGCCGTAGCGCAAGGGAGATGAAACTAAATTTACCTGCTCATTAATAATAGACCCCATACTGTTGTATCTAATTATCTCCATGCATTCTAGAACATCGAGACGAAACCCCTTGCCACAATAATTTAACACTTCATACGAATCTGAGTCTGATAAAGAATGACACAGAACACACTAACAGATGTTTGGCAAAATTCGATCTATCAGGATGCTCATTCCTATATGCCGAAACATGCTCTTTAAATCTAGCATTAAAACTGCGACCTGTCTGACCAATCATATACTTTACTGCAGTCATTACAAGTGAGCTTGTATACACCCGATCTAGTTCCTTTATCCACCTTCTCTTTGTGGTTACAAAGTTTAGGATACAAAGTGTTCTTTAATACCCACAAATTCTATCAGACAAACGACCAACGTAAGAAATGCTACACCTATATTTGTTAGAAGACTGCGATGGTAACACAGCGTAAAGCATGCTATTCACTATCCGTGCCTGCTTCTTCTGAACCGAACTATTTACCATTTATTTAGTATAACCATTTGACATCGCTATCTGATAAATAGTATTTAACTCTAAATCAAAATGAGCCCTAGAAAGAGGTACAGTTAACAATCTATGTACATAAAAATGAAAAGTTGCTAATTTATGCTGCCACGGGTGATAAGACGATGCTGCATGGTATCACGGCATCTGTATACGTGGGCTTTCGGTCAATTTTGAATTGGTGTTTATTATTAAATGTAGTAATTGACAAATCCAAAAAACTTTAACGAAAAATTTTCTTCTAATTCTTTTTTGAAATTTATTTTAACATGTTTGTTATTCAAACCATTCGCAAACAAATCGAGCTGTCTCATACTTCCCCTCCCACATAGAATTAAATCATCAACATACCTATAATAATATACAATATTATTATTACCCACAATGTACCGATTCTCAAAGTAATGCATAAAAATATCTGCCATTAATGGACTCATAGGTGATCCCATTGCTAAACCATCACTCTGTAAATAATACTGTCCATTAAACCGGAAATAATTTTGCTTCATGCATAAAGTTACCAAATTAATTAATTAATTCAGCCCAAAACATGAAATTATTATTATTGATGATTTAAGTAATGAGTCAGGTAGAAAGAACGGATTTTATAAAACGATATTTCCACGACTCTACTGTTAACAGCGTAGAAGCGTGTTCAGATATTTTTGATAAAGCTAATATTTACATAATTACGTCTCGAAATGCATTGGTGGCTTGAAGAGTTCCGCGTTGAACCAGGCTTCAAATTGGCTACGCAACTTAGACTGAATTGTAAGTATCACCTGTCGCCTGTTGCGCTTATGAAATATATACTTAAAATGTGTGCTACAGTCGATCAAATTGAATTATGACCCAGGGTGGAACCTTTTAATAATCAATTTCAATATGATTTCCTTGACAAAGGTATGAGATGTCTTCTTAACATTAGTAGCACAAAGGTTCCACCCTGGGTCATGATTTAATTTGTTCGACTGTAAAATAATTCATTTTGCGATTTTTAAATAATCGAAAGTTTGTAAGTGTGTGTATGTGTGTTTATATGTACTCCTTGATACTAACACAGAACCAGATAAAATCTGGTAATTTCAACAGCTAGGATTAGAGATATGAAATGGCGCCGGTGTTTATAGTCGACGTTAAGGAATTCTATGATGCGACTTTTGGGAATTTCGATGGGGATTTAGTAAAGTCCCGGAATTTCAATTCAACTGCCGGAACTAATTGATATCAATTAGATCAATCAATCAATGATTACGCATGCGAAGCTGTGTATAAAGACTAGAAAGTAATTAATTAATATAATGGGTTAAATTGACAACTTGAACTATTCCCAAACTAGGCGAAGCTTGTAATTTGGGTGGGTAAGGATATACTTAAATACAAATGCTTAAATAACAAATTTATCATCCTATCTCGAACAAACATTTTGTATTCTTGACATACACTATCTTCTACCCCACCAGGGATCGAAACTGACCATTATACAAGTGGTCGTCAAAAAAAAGTTGGCGGCATATCAACTAAACTCAAAACACCACAAAAAAAATCAAAAATTGTACTGCTAAATATATTAAGCGAATTTTGCAACACAAACAATGACTTACTAGTTAAATAAACTTACCAAGTCAATAAGTTGCGACAGGCGTAAACCGAGTTTAACTAACACCGTATTATTGTTTTTGTCAACAGGTCGGATCAGTCTATTGTAGTTACTTAGCAAATCATCATACAGCCTCTTCGCATCGGGATTCGCGAAACACAGGCCGCAAATAAACGAAAATAAATGAAAAACCAACTGCGATTTGCTAAAAGACAACATCACTCACTGCACAGATTAAGGTTATGTTGCAAAACAATCAATAGAGTCAACAAAAAACCGTTTTTTGTCCCAATTTTAAACCATCCATGACGCAGTTGGATGGAAGCTTGTTTTTGCTAGTTTAAAAGTTGTTTTTTGATGGGAAAATTATGAGTTTTCGTGGATATTGTTTGACAGCTACACCCGAGAGCCAGGGGCGATTGTGGCGCCATTACTAGTGGGGAAGCGGCAAAATGGCGGCACTGCGCCGACTCGGCCGACGCGTCAACATCCATTGCTTCGAACCAATGAAAAACTAGAGCTTCCTGTTCATTCGACAACTTAAAATCTGATTGATGTTTGCTTACATGTCATCGTCTTTTAATTTAAAACAAATAAAAGTAATTTAAGTGCAACTTTTTCGTGTCACAGCTGTGACAGTTTTTTTTTTCTAAATTAATGGCACGGCATAGGCATTGTTCCGTTCAGCCATAACGACACGCGTATTTTCGCGTTCGAATACATTATTTACATGCCAGTATTCGGATCGATGCGTAGTACGCACGCGCGTTGCCCCATTCATGGCCGTCGCCTCGCGCCGCAATAATAGATGGCGTTGGCGTCGTTGTTAGGGCAATTAATTCCAGTTGTTATATTTACGAAGGGACGTGGTATCTGGGACACGCCAGGGCCGATGCACGAGGCTTATCTTCGCTACTCGGCAACGGAACGAAACACTCTTACGTTATCCTCTTACGAGATAACTGCAGCTTTCATTTTCGAGTTTTGCTTTAATTTGTTCATTTTTTAACTAGATTAACATTTTTTCTTGGTTGGCTCTTTTAGAAAGCTTAGTTTCCGTGAATTTTGAATAAAAAGAGATAAATTTCAAAGTTTAACGACCATCGTTTTGATGTTGAAGAGTTAGTCAGTAAGCCAGGACTATTTTTTTGTGTGTCAAGGAAACTAAATGATTCGGAAATATTTTTAGTACAGTTACTAGCACCAATATCTGACAGAACAAGCGTGCATAAATATCTGATACGACTCTGTTTCTAGCGCCGGAAGGACGTGTCAGATATTTTTGCACGCTCCGCTGTCGCAGATGTTAATGCTGGTGACTGTACCACCATAATCTGGGAACTGTAAAACTTGAGATGTCTCCAAGAGCGGAGCGAAAAGGTTTGACGCTAATGCGTTCATAAAAGCCAGCCCTGAGTGAAAAAGTTTTCGCATCTTTCAAATTTGGAATCGTCGACTTCTTTTGTTTCGCTTGTTATTGACGCCACGGTCGGGTTGAGAACAGTTCCAATTTGAAATCTTTGAATTTTTAAAAGTTTTGTAAGGAAAGAGGTTTGAAGACTGAAGTTTGCAAGTGTTTTGTGCCGCCTAGTTGAATGAACGGCTGGGTCTGTTATTGTTAGTGTTGTTCTTTACTTTATTCTGTAGACCGTTGTTGTAAACTTTTGAAAAGATCATTTACGTTTAATCTTTCCCCTCTTTGAGAGTTGAAAACTTTTTACAAAAGTATTTTTAGCTGTAGATTTTTCTTACTAATTTCTTGAAATCCTCCCAATCGTTTTAGCTTGAAAGAGAAACAAATACACACACACACCCACACACACGCACGCAGTCAAAAAAACTTTTGGATTTGTTGGATTCACAATATAAAGTTACGCTACGGCGTAGACCTCGTAGCTCGCTACGAGATTGTAGCATGTTTAAAGCTCGCTACCAGGCCGCGACTTTATGGGCAACCAACGAGTTTTTCTGTACATTGCGTGTACTGCCAGGTAAACATATGTTCGACCAGCGTCTCGGCCGCGCAATGAACAAAGAACACGCTCGTAACACCACCGGGCGTGCCCAACCGAACCATGAGTTTATTCTGTACTTAAAATACAAATATGAGCTGAAAGTAATTCCTAGACACATGAATTTAACCCTGGCAATTTTAGGGTGGTATAATTACAAATATAAATACAATGCATACGTATAAAAAAATAAAGGTATATACCTCGTTGAGTTTCGTGCCGGATTCTTCTCAACAGAGCTTCTTCCGAACCGGTGGTATGTTTGTTTTGACATTCATAAGTGCTTGTTATAGCTTAAATTGAATAAAGGTATTTTGACTTTGACTTTATAATCACGCATATCTTCCATAAGAAAGCTGTCAATTATCTGTTTATTTTTTTATTACCTATGTCAATCCAACTTCATGTTTGGCTATCGCAGAGGTAAATAATTTTGACTTCAAATATAACAGTCAAATATTATAGATAGGTATGAACCCGTACAGTTTAAGAAGTTCCTTAGTTTTAGTATTAGGTTAGGTACTCATTATAGGACCCACTGAAAATCAGCGTGGTGGCTCGACTTCGACTAATGCTGATCGGACTCCTTTTTGAGAAAACTGTCATAGTCATCATCATCATCATCAGCCGCAAGACGTCCACTGCTGAACAAAGGCCTCCCCCTTAGCACGCCACAATGAACGACATCTCGCCACTTGCATCCACCGGTTTCCCGCAACTCCCACGATGTCGTCAGTCCACCTGGTGGGAGGCCTGCCAACGTTTCGTCTTCCGATTCGTGGTCGCCACTCGAGGACTTTTCTTCCCCAACGGTTATCTGACTGTTACAATATACTTTTAGATTTAAGAATTTTGTAAACTGTTTTTTGTTGTTGCTGTTGTTGTTTCGAAATAAATTTTATTCATTTCAGTTCATAATTTATACATATTTCCGATAAGTAATAATAATAAAAATAATAAACCATTTATTTCAGGCAACACGGCCGGGCCGACACAATTAATACCTTAAAGACTAACATACATATAATTTAAAAAGAGGATTCGAAGACGAACAAGGCTCACCGATATAGCCAAGGTAATCACCCAAATAAAGCGGAAGTGGGCTGGACACATAGGCCGCAGGAGTGATGGAAGATGGGGCAAGGCCGTGATGGAGTGGAGACCCAGAACCAACAAGAAGAAGAAGAAGCAGAAGAATAACAAGTGAACTTTATTTTGATGCTAGTTTTAAGTTAAAAGGTATTATTGTATATTTTCTATTGTAGTTTGAGCTTTGTATGCTGTTTTGAATAAAGATTCTATCTATCTATCTATCAGAACCGGACGGAGATACGTTGGTAGACAGGAGATGAGGTGGACCGACGACCTGGTCAAAGTGGCGGGAAGGTGCTGGATGCCTACACTCAGCATTGGGTGGCTATGGGCTGAAGAAGAAAGAAAAATTAGGAGACAAAATAAACAAATAAATGAAACAAAAAAGCCGAACTACAAACCGGCAGTTTAATTTTAAATACGTTGAATTAAATCTGTCTCAGAATATACAAATTGGGTTAGTTTCAATAATCCTGACCTAACTTAAATCTTGCGGCCATAACTACAGTCGGATCCAGGGGACATAAAACCCACTTTAAGAAGCCCTGGCCATCCAATACTAGGCTCATATTATTTTAGTACTAGCTTTACTAGCTAAATCCCGTGACTTCGTTCCACCGTATTCGTATTGTACCTACACGTATTGATTGCAGGCGAATAACTCTAGGTACACACGTTTTTTTTTGAAAGCCGATTTTCTTCAACGTTCTTGGGTAGCGTCCTATATTCTTTTCAGAAGTTAACCCATCTCTTCCTGTGGCCCCTTCTCGTGGTGATATAACGTAGATCTAAATTTGCCCTCTCATTTGACATATAGAACCACAGGATGTTGCGGCAATAGGACGCAAATGTGTAATTATATAACACTCTGTATCACACACAAATTAATCGAACTGTTGGTCTGAACTAATCGTTTCCAGTGATCGAGCTACGTACAAATTAATTAATTATGATCTGTAAATTACTGTGTGTGATAATTTTTTTTAGTTGTCGAGTTCATTGTTGTGTTTACTTTGGACTCATCTAAATGGTTCCAACGGAAGACCAGCGTCGGTTGCAAGGTTTACATCATTCTGAGTTGGGACCATTTGGTGAAAGAATTTGTCTCGATTTCCGTGTTTCTTTTTCGTTGTTTTTTTTTATCAAATTTCTGGCAAACGAGCAAGCGGTTCACCTGATGGTAAGTGATCACCGCCGCCCGTGGACACCTACAGCATTATAAGGACTGCGGGTGCGATGCCGGCCTATAAGGGGGAGGGGTAGCTAAAGGGGGAGGTGGGGGAGGGGGAGTTGCGCCTCCTCCGGATCTCCCACTCACCGTACGAAACACAGTCGCAAAACTACTATTTCACGCCGGTATTCTGTGGGAGTGTGGCACTAACCCGGTCGAGCCCATTTGTACTGCAGCCAGCAAGTGCTTACAGTAAGGCTCTACCACATCTAGAAAACGATGTTTTTCTTTCTTTCTTTCCATCTCCTACCGGGGTCGGCTATACATTGGCATGCATTGGGTCGATCCCAGGGTAGGCAGTTGGTAATTTGTGCCGTACGGCCAAGGAGTTTAATTCTTTGGCCACCATGGAACTATTTCACAGTAAACGTCATAGTGACATCGCATTAATAAACAAGGAAAGTTGTAATGATCTTTTCCATGGTGGCCTATGAATTAAATTCCTTGACTGTACCTAGCAGCGAACCACCAGCACTAACACTGCCTACCATGCTGCCTACTCAATGCACACCATAGGCTATCATTAGTGCTATCCTTATCTGTTCCATTTTTCGGGTTCCGTACCCAAAGGGTAAAAGGATGTCGCGTTTTGGATGAGTAGAATAATTTTGTGAAAATTTTGCAATACCTTAAATTAATTATGGCAAATATGCGTTACGGGGCAATGAATGTCTGTGTTTTGAAAAAGTTTTGTCTTTTGGAAACCTTTGTCCTCCATTTTTTCCGAACAAAACGGGACCACGCAACACTGGTATGCTCGATATTTTTATGGTACGGTTTTAAGGTATTAAATATTTTTTCACGCCCGTAATAACAAACGAACCACTATACTTCAGGCAGGACCTTTGTCTACAGTGGCGCCAACTGGTGAGCGCGAAAACGGTAGCCCTCATTGTTTCAGTGCCCTTAGTGTAAGTTTTCGGTTACAAAATACGTCTCGATCACGTTCGCGTTAAAATCTCAAAATTTTGAGATTTTAACGCGTATTTTGTAACCGAAAACTTACACTAAGGGTACAGTTCATTGATATGGAC
Organism: Choristoneura fumiferana; assembly: GCF_025370935.1. Lineage (NCBI taxonomy): Eukaryota > Metazoa > Arthropoda > Insecta > Lepidoptera > Tortricidae > Choristoneura > Choristoneura fumiferana. The sequence continues at coordinate 16,231,990 of NC_133492.1, forward strand.
CTCCGCAAAGTAATGCCTGATTCAATAATTTACTTGTATACCTCTATATAACACTGTGCATGCAGCTACAGTGAAACCCCGAGGACAGCTGCTACGTTTGATACGGCCCCAATTTACCGACGGGACCCCACGGGAGTCAATATTAATTGCACAGAAGGCAATCAAATTGAGATGAATCGACCAACCTATTCTGTGAAGCAAGTCCGACTATTAAGCCAGTTGATTATTGATATATTAAGTCGGTGGGGTTGTTTTTAGTTCATTTATTTGCATAACTTTCAGGTGAATGGTAAGATTTTTGTGGATTTTGCGTAAAATATGTTGTGAAAAATATTAAAATATTTAAAATAAAAAGAGTTGGCAATAAGGCCATTTGACCGCCCCAATCAGTTGATATACCTATGTACCATAAGCAGTCAAATGACTAGGTAGGTACGTCTTTATCGTAAACATGCTGAAAAACAAATTTTAGGGTTAATTTATAATTTTGTTTTTCAGGTTAAAATTAAATGTTTTCCTTACTATCAACACTTGGTCTGTTTGTTAAATCAATTAGGTACTTCTCGTAGTGTCAAATATTCTATCACAGGTTTTTTAAAAAGAAAAACTTTTTCGTGTGCGCCGTACGGGACAGAACCCGAGTCCACCCTACACGCGGCTAGTATGCTTATGCTAACTACACCATGCAAGAGATTTTTTTTGCCACAGTTAGCGAAAGAGCTAGTCAATGATATTTCGTGTTATTTCCAAGCCGTGTCGAAAAAGGAATTTAATTAAGACTAACGATTTGACATGCGCCAATTTTCATTTCTGCGCGGAGGCCGTTCTAAAACCTCGTATTTATTGTGACGTCCAAATTTGAATATCAAGGGGCTGCCTTATCTGACTCCGAGGCTGCGTACACAATGATCTAAATAAGTATTCGTAATCATCATAGCCGTGGTGGCCGAATGGTTTGACCTATGGCCTCTCAAGCAGAGGATCGTGGGTTCAAAACCCGGGTCGCACCTCAGAGTTTTTCGGAATTCATGTGCGAAATTACATTAGAAATTTACCACTAGCTTTACGGTGAAGGAAAACATCGTGAGGAGACCTGCATAACCTGCGAAGCAATTCAATGGTGAGTGTGAAGTTCCCAATCCGCACTGAGCCCGCGTGGGAACAACGGTCCAAGTCCTCTCACTCCGAGAGGAGGCCTGTGCACAGCAGTGGGACGTAAATAGGCTGGAATGATGATGATGATTCAAAAACATCATATCAGCTGTAGGACGTCCACTGGTTGGTCATAGGCTGCTCTCATAGACCTCCAGTTGCTTTGGTTGGAAGCGGTCTGCTTCCACCGTGAGCCCGCGACTTGAATCAGTCAAATCGAAGTTCGTATCGCACCGTCCCTTTCACTCGCGTATTAAATGACATAAGCGTCAGCGGGACGGCAACATACGAAGTTCGAGTTTTGCACTTCGTTCCCGATCAGTGGTCTCCATTCGAGAACTTTCGGGCCCCTACGGTAATTAGGGAGGCTAGTTCGAAATTCGAAAATCGAAGTTCGTATCGTGCCGTCCCTCTCACTCTCGTATTAAATAATATAAGCGTCAGCGGGACGGTACGATACGAACTTCGATTTTCGAATGACGGAGTAGCCCCCTGTTCTTCGTAAATAAATACTAATGAAAACATTCGCAAGATAGGTAACTAATTAATTACTATAGTCAATACAAACAGCAGTGTCAAGCTAATGTAAAAAATATCTATGTTAATTCTAATTAAATGTTGTGACTTTTGTATAACTGTGCACAAGATATCTTCAAAATTAAGTTAAGGAATTTTGGAGAGGAAAGGCCTAAGACAATATACCTATGGCATAAAGGAGGTTGTATCAACTAATTATGTAGATCAAATGACGCGCGAAAGAGAATAGTTAAGGAATAAAGATCGCCTACAACAAGATGGTTGAAAAGTTTATAAGAAGAATTTTTGAATTATTTTATTTAAAAAGTCAAGTGCCCTGGTTGCAAAAATTTAAAATCTAAATAAAATTTGCAGTTCACACGTCACTATAATATATCCTCTTCTCATCCACTGAAAAGTTTGGTAGAGATACATTAAAGGGGTAAGTTCGCCTTTGTATTATATACGAGTATCAACGCTTGTCAATTGTATTTGTCTTTTTACTTTGTACACTCAAAGATTTTAATTCATGATTATGATTGGTTTTTTGAAGTCTTTTTATATTTGTATTTCAACTCCAAATTTGTAACTTTTACGGGTATCCCGTGAAACCATTATTGAAAATACAAACTGAGACATGGATGCACAGAAAAACCAGAAGAAGAGACCAGCACTGGGAATCGAACCCAGGTCCTCAGCAATCCGTGCTGCGTGCTATAACCCCTACACCGCTGCTGGACAGGAATCTAGACACGATTTTTTTTTTCTGGTTTTTCTGTGCATCCATGTCTCAGTTTGTTTGTTTGTATTTTCGATTTAATTCATAAGCCAACATGTTACCTTTTCAAATGAAAAGTCATTACGATTTTCATTATTAATTAATGCGACGTCACTATGACGTTTACTGTGAAATGGTTCCGTAGTGCTTCATGAATTAAAGTCCTTGACCGTACTAAACCGCCGCGAGCGCTATGGCCACTTTTGCGCCGGGAAAGGCAAGGGGCGAGTTATTTGACTCGATTGTTTTTATAATAATTGCTTAGCGAAATAAATAGATATAGGTATAACTAACTAACGCTTACTCGCGTAGTCGCGGTCTCTGTCTGCAATAAACTGATTTTATTTTTATTTTATTTATTTATTTTATATATGGCATTGTAAACAATCAAACATTTTTGTATATTATAAAATAATTTGGTACAGTAAAATGTTTACATACTTTCATAGGTACGAGGACACATGTTTTATTCCACTTTTTCTTACAAAAACGAAAGTTATCTGGATCTTGTGTGTACTACGCCTACCGAAAAAGCCTTTATCACGAGATAAGATTTGATGAAGCGAAGCTAAGGGAGTAATTATAACTGACACATCGAATAAAAAACCAAGGTTTATCCTGGGGTACAAAACATAACGTACTTAATTATATTTTGTAGACGTAAAATTCAGATATTGTCAAAATATTTCAGATTCATTTTAAACACCTGACGGATGAAACATGTTATTACTAAAATAAAGAAAAGTATTTTGGGAAAAAATGATTTTCTAACAGTAAAAAAAAATGTTGCTTGTAACATAAGTTGAGTGACTACAAAACTAAGACTTACTAGTAGCTAAAAGTTAGGTGATGTCTTACAAAACCAGTTTTGCAATATTATGAGTATCATTATTTTGGTTCCTAATCAGTACATTTTGGCTAAACATCAAGTACCCTAACTAGTTCAGCTATCCTTTTTTTCAGTGTATAAAATGAACGAATAAGTAGAAAAATTCTGGATGAATGTCGGTCGACCATTGTGCGTGTTCTTCGGAACTTCTTGCCATGTACAGTCAACCAATTTGATTCCTGGGTCACCATCATCATCTATATACTAATATTATATATGCGAAAGTGTGTGGTTGTTTCACGTCGAAACGGAGCGACGGATCGACGTGATTTTTGGCATAGATATAGTTTATGGCCTTATGGGCCAGAGAGTGACATAGGCTACTTTTTATCCCGGAAAAATGCACGCGGGTGAAGCCGCGGGAAAAAGCTAGTAGTAAATAATTTTGTTTTTGTATAACATTACTTATCGAATGACGTTAAATGTCATGAACTAAAAGAATTTCCTTGCTCACCCGCGACCTTCTTTCTTCTAAAAAAAATATTTTAAAGAATTCTTTTAGTTCATTGATATGGACCTCCGCAAAGTAACGCCTGATTCAATAAATTAGTTAAATGTCATTAAAACACGGTTCTGTGGTGGCCTAGGAATCGAATTGGTTGACTATACAGTAAAATTGTGGAAATAACCTTCGTTAGCAGTAGTTCTAGACCAGGGGTCTTCAAACTTTTTGACTCAAGGGCCACACTGCATTTAATCTAAATTCGTGCGGGCCAAGACTTTGGCTGGTCATAGTGGTAATACATTAGTTAAAGACTTAGGGCCTGTTTCACCACTTGTCGAGTGAGTGACGGATATCAGTGATGCGATGCCATCTTTGTTTGTTTTGTCCGAATAAACAAAGACGGCATTACTTTTATCTGACACTTAAAGTTAGTCGACAAGTGGTGAAACAGGCCCTTAGTCTTCAGGGGGTACCTAGATACGAGTAACGCATAAGGACGCACTTGGTGTTGATTATGTTCATGAGTGGTTATCTATGATTATTACCAATTACCTCCCGCTTTCTTTCCGCGGGCCGGATTAGAGGGGCTCGGGCTCCGGACTTGGCCCGCGGGCCGTAGTTTGGCGACCCCTGTTCTAGACAATTATATATAAATATCGGAGCTTTCAAGAAAAGGGTTTATACCCTTTAAAGGCCGGCAACCTGACCGATGACTTTGATGATCCAATGAGTTGTTTATATAAAAGGGCGATGGTGATAATTTCCCATCAGATGAGCCTCTTGCTACTCGTAAATTCCCTCCTTCTCATAATAATAAAAAATAATTTCTTATGATGAACTTTTTATTCTATGCAAAAAAATTAAGGTATTTTTAGACATTTTCAAATTTGCTGATTATAAACAAATCAGTGTCACCGGTTCTTCCTGTTTACTGAAGCAAAGCCAAACGTAAACAACATAACAAATTCTGCAACTGGTCAAGTTTTTCATTTACACGATACCTAGCACTGACGAGGGTGGCCTATTTATCATAATATCGACAGGTGGACCTTACAACCTCGTATCTAACCCTACCAACGTATTCTAAAAGCTACCTAATTTCTGTTGGATCGAAGTTGAAGTTTGAATATATTTTTTTGTCTGATGTGAGTTAGGTGGATTATTTGGTAGTATCAGGAAAACCGTCAGGGTACAGAGTAACTCTTATTAGTTTTTGGGCCCCTGTTTTATGCATGAACGAATATCGTATTAAGAACGGCTTGTATCGACATGTTAAGGGATCATGTTAAATGGCGGGCCCTCACATTTCGCACCTTTTGTTTGCTTTGGAAATTAATTTGTTGTCAGATTTAATTTGATTAAAGTTGTTAAAGCGTGATGTTCACGCTTTGTGAAAGTGTAGGTAGACAACTTCCTCCTAAGGACTAAAGCAGGGTTTCTCAAACTTATGGCTCCACGTACCCCTGTTAAAGTTTCTAGACGACAGCGAACCCCTACCTAAAAAGAAAGTAATAAAACTGGCTGTTGGAGAAACTAAGTTTATTTTTATTTCAATCATCATGATAATGTAATGTATATTATTTATTTTAATAAAAGGTAACAAATATAGGCAAGAATCGTCTTGCCAACGAAAATACAAACTAAAACAAACAAATAACAAACAAATAAGTGTCAAATTTGGAGTTGAAATAAAAAATACAAAAAGACTCCAAAAACCAATCTTAATCATCTTGCCAGTCTTGCAGCCACCATCACGAAAACCTTGTCGCGAACCCCCTACCGTCGAATAGCGAACCCCTAGGGGTTCGCGTACCCCACTTTGAGAAACCCTGGACTAAAGAATTCAAATAATAATCACGTTGGTCTGCACGGAGCGGTTTGCTTCATCTTTCATAATGCGAACTGCTAAGGAGTGAAATTCGCTCCCGTCGTCTGTTTTTCCAGATACTTAAAAACAATCTTGGGTTCTTCAAGGCTAGAGTGATAGGCTGTTACTGAACCAGTGAGATACTCCTTTGACCTCATCTGCACTTAACATCAGGTGAGATAGGGGTCAATCACGGTCAGATTTATGTAAAAAAAACGTCGAAATTCAATCTAATCTGAAAATCTGATCATATTTTTTTAGATCAGTCAATTCTTCTAAGTCGCTACTTTTGTCAGAATGGTCGTAGTCGCTCGTTGAGAATCGGTAGTGAAACTTCATCCTAGGAAAATATTGTGGTGATTTTCCCTTGCCTTTCACATCGCAGTGCTGGAGCACGGAGTTCGTAGTTGGCAATAGAGAACGCTGCCGGCCACTCTCACAGCAGGTTTCTTACTATCGTACTTTTACTATAACCACGGAAATCGATAGCACCGTGCTATTCTAAAACCGGGCATGTTACGTATCTGGTCACTCACGAAGGCGCGCCACTCCATATTTTATAATATTGTAGTTTTTAAGAGTCCGCATACGACAAGTCTATGTGTGTGTGTAGCTTGAACATGTTCTCAGTCGCAAGCGTACCGTCAGTCACGCACACTGAGACTAAGGGGCTGTTTCACCACCCATTGATTAATTTTAACTGACGGATAAATCTGATGCCATCTCCCTCTTAAAAAAAAACAAACAGAAACGGCATCACATTTAACCGTTAAATAAATTTAATTAATGGATGGTGAAACAGGGGGTAAGACAACGTGTAAGTACGAGATTTATACCTAGTGCCATCCACGAAGACGCGTGATTTTTGCAGGTGGTAGGACCTTGTGCAAGGTCCGCCCGGATTGCTACCACCATCTTGCTCGCTAATCTTGCCGTGAAGCAGCAGTGCTTGCACTGTTGTGTTTCGGCGTGGAGAGTAAGACAGCCGGTGAAATTACTGGCACTTGAGGTATTCCATCTTAGGCCTCTAGGTTGGCAACGCATCTGCAATGCACCTGGTGTTGCAGATGTTTATGGGCGGTGGTATTCTCTTACCATCAGGAGACCCACTTGCTCGTTTGCCTTCCTTTCGTATAAAAAAAAAAACTGATTTTGGATGACGGCTCGCGTCATCGTGAATGACTACCTATACTCGTGCACATTGATAATTAGCTATGGAGGTGCGCGCCTTCGTGAGTGAACATGTACTGTACAGGCTCAATAAGTGTTTGGTCAGACGTCAATAAATTATTTAAAATAATAAAATACCTACGACTGCAAAAATTGTTTAAACGAAAATAAAAAAACAATTAAGTAGGTACTTTTGGATTACTGAAAATGATTTGGATGAATTGAAAGAAATTATAGCTGGCGGGGACAAATTTAAATTATAAATCATAACAAAAAGTGACTTGCCAGTAAATTATATTACAGCGAAATTTTGTAGTAGAACTTTTATTTTTTAGTTTAATATTTTTTGGGATTGATTTTTATTAGGGTTTCGTACGCAAAGGTGCCAACGGAACCCTATTACTGAGACTGTGCTGTCTGTCTGTCTGTCTGTCTGTCCGTCTGTCACAGGGCTCTATCTCTTGAGCCGTAATAACTAGGCATTTGAAATTTTCACAGATTATGTATTACAGTGGCCGCGACAACAACAAATAATAAAAATAAAATAAAGTTACAAAATAAAGGGAGTCGTCATACAAGAAACGTGTTTCATTCAGAGGTTTTTGATTGCTAGGCTGCCAAGATGACGGCCGTCAGTTGCTAGGGGCAACGCCCGTGACCCTGTGTTGTTTAATGTTTAACTACTTAATAATTTGCGATTTTATTAGTGCTATTTTATAAAACCTTCGGTAATTATAATAATTGTCTCTAAGACCGTGGTTTAGTTTTTTTGTGCAGCATTAAGACTAAATAACAATTTATGCTCCACAAACCTCCGACACACACTACACACACTTCACAAAAGCCAACTTCAATAAAGCACTTTACACTAAAAAATGTCCGTTATAATTCATACTAAGTAACACTATTTATTTACAAGGTTTAAACAAAACAAACAAACGTTTAAACAAAATTTAAACTCAGGTTAAGATTTATTCACTAATTCTAAGTTCGCGCCGTTCGGCCGAATTACCGCGTTCAGCCACTTTTTTTTTCGGCGCATGGCAAGAGTCTAAAGCGCTATTCAGCCTCCGACAGGGCGACAGCCAAAGAGGATGAGAATTTAAAATTGTTCTTTATTCAAAATACTTGCACCTAGTGCTTACATTTTGGTGATATGTTTTTATTAACTTGTAATGTAATGTAACTTATTATTTTCGTTCAGGTGGAATTAAATAATTTAAATAAAATATTAAAATATTAAATATTTCAACTTAAATTTGAAGTGGATATCTTCAACCGATTGAGCTGAAATTTTGCATGCATGTATAAATCCGATGACAATGCAATATTATTATGACGTAGAGCTGATCTGATAATGAAGTTAGATGTTGGCCATAGGAACTCTGTAATAAAACGACACGACCGCATCGATTTTAGTCTCATTTGATTTGTCTTGATGACTACCTACTTTTTAACCAGGGGCAAAAAGTACCGCCAACAAAAAAGCTTGTATTAGATTTTTTTATAAAAAATATTTGTTTTTTAAACATTGTACGGAGGTGCGGAACCCTTCATGCGCGAGTCGCTCGCACTCGCACTTGACCGATTTAATATAAAGTATGCAATGTTAATAATATTAATTTTCTGTGATGTAAGTTATCTTCAAATCTTGCAAATCGAGTCTCTCTCTCTCTCTCTCTCTCTCTCTCTCCTATTTTTCGTATAGACATAAAATTTGATGTTAGGTACGGTTGTGTACTTTTCGTATAGACACAAATTTGATGTTAGGTACGGTTGTGTACTTTGGCTGATAGTGAAAGTAGGTACAGTCAGCAAAAATCTTTTTTACAAAAAAAAGGTTTTTTTTGCAATCTGGTTTTTAATTTTTAGGCAAATAATTAAAACTTAAGTTCATTTAACTTAGGCCCACTTGTAGTAAACACATAAATCTCGTGTTAGCGTTAAGCTCAGTTTATTAGTGTCAAATTGTATGGAACTGTCAAGCTTAAGCCTGAATTAACTACTAAATCTAGATTTATTTTTTCCTGCAAGACGGCCTTAGTTATAAAATGTTTTAAGTGAACATTTCATAGCTTTGTACCAGGGTGGCATTACCTCTGAGGAGGTAATAAAGCAGCGTTGAGTAATGTTACGGGGTGCGTAAGCCCGGTCAAGCTCCGGACCCATTGATGTGTACCATCCCTCTATATTAGCAAATCAAGCGAACGGCCAAATCGAGAACCTTATAGTTTTGATGTTTCGATAATATAAAAATAATAAACATATTATGGTGTACATGTGTATGAAATAATAAAATTATATTAGGCGTTTTATTTAATACATTTGCTTTATACATTTAATAAAGTTAATGAGTATATAATGGACAGAGATATTAGGAAATAATTCCGATTCGCATTAGCGATCCCTTCAAATAGCGAACCTACTGTGTTAAAAATAAAGTTGTGTTAAATAATTCTGATGTGTAGATATCATTTGATAATTATTGTATATATGTTTAAAAAAAATATACCTCGTTGAGTTTCTTGCCGGATTCTTCTCAGCAGAGGTTTTTCCGAACCGGTGGTAGATTTTTTTGACGTTCATAAATGCTTGTTATAGCCTAAATTGAATAAAGATATTTTGACTTTGACTTTGAGGCGAGGAGATACTGATGATGCAGCGGATGCAGAGTTCCCTCTTTGAATATCTAAGCTAATTATCTTCTCTACTACACAGGTAGGGAATATGAGCATTTACGAGTATTCAATTTACAACCATCTAGAAACACAAAAAAGAAAAAAACTATAAATAAATGTTAGCACATCGTTTTAAACTTTCGCTATTTTCTACCGTAATTTAATACCACGCCCGGGATTAGATCT